>NC_052019.1:58078015-58378015 GCF_015832195.1 Motacilla alba alba | reverse complement strand
ACCATCTGATATGATCTTTGAAGTCAGCAATTAAGGAAGACCAATAATTTTTAAATTAGCAATAATATCTCTAAAAACGCTAGACTAAGACTCATTAAATAATCCCCATGAGTGATTTGCTTTTAGCCTTAGATGATTCTATTGTTTTGTACTTCTTGCTCTGAAGAGATGGTGCATTTTTGTTACATGAAGGCGATATGTTTAACATTAGGAAGCAAGCTTTCTCCATTTTTTGGCACCTTTCTTTCTATTGATGTTATTTCATTTCCATATGAACTGAGGAGTTTCAAAAATTATAAAGAATCAGCTTTGACATAGCATTTGGCTTGTTATTTGAATGTGCCACTTCTGATTATATATATAAAAAAGATAATTCTTTCATTTTCAGTTTTAAAGCATATGGGATAAATTATTTCATGGATAATAGCTTTTAAATGTTATTTAAGATTAATATATTTGGGTAAATTTTATACATCTTAGGTGTATCTCTTATGGGTCTTATTTTACTTTTAAATATTTACAGTTTGAAAGGCTTCTGTGCCCAAAAGAAGTTACAAGGATGTTTAGTTTACATGACCTCAGTTTCATGACAGCAGTAGCAGATCTGATATCTTATCCCAGAGAAAGCATTTTTGGCCTCTTCTTTAGGTCTGGTCGTGGTGGGAGTTAATAGCATATTTCAGCTCTAACTTAGCTGGAGAACCCTGACAACAGTGAATCTTTCACAGAGTATGAACACGATTTGTATTTATAACATAGTTAACGTTTATGAAATAGTTGGGAAAATGATCAATCTGGATTTGGCAGGTTGGGCAACAGTCTTTGTTGTGTCTGTGATGAGTTTTATGATGTAGGGTAAAATGGTTAAAAAGTAACTGTCACAGAGCAGTAAATATCCATGTGCTGTATTCGGTAAGTAACAAATTCATGCAGGCAACATTCAAAGTTACTGTAGAAACCATCTTTGAGTTGTCTCTGGCTGCAAGTGTGCTGCACAGATGTCATGTTTGGTGTTGTACAGCACGGGAACAGTGGCGAAAGCCAAAGAAATGTTTAACATTGGTCTCATTTTAATTTCCAATCTGTATTAAAATACCCTTGTATGGAACTGGAATTAAGAAGGTTGTATTTAAAGGATTGTACAGTGATTTAATGGCTAAGGAGATGTGGACTTGGCAATGCATCCAAGCCCATGCCTTGATCTTTTCCTGGGGTGGTACCCGTGGTAGGAGTGTGTAACAGAGGCAGGGCCTCCTGTGAGGGCAGGTACCACTGCTCAATGAAAGCAACTTGTCTGGGCATCGGGACTCTCCCATGAAAGGATGCAGTATTTCCTTCTGGTGAAAGGAGCATTAAATAACAGGAGCACCACTCCTGCCACCGGTTTGTATCAGTTACCTATTAGTTCTCACATCTCTGCTCCCACTGTGACCTGTTTGTGGTGTTGGAGTAAATGAGCAAAATGAGCATAAGCAAGTGCTTACTGCGATTGTCTGGCAGGCGTGGCACACCTTTGATTCCATTCAGCCTGGAGTTTGATGTGATGAATGGGGATTTATTGCCCTTAGTCTTAACTTACGTATTTACTACAATGCTTACAGCCAGCCATGAAAAATATTCAGCTGGGTTTTGATCCAGAAAAATATTTGACCTTGTTCTCTTTTAGTCTTCATTACAGGATAGATTCTAATTTTACCTGCTGATTCTGCTTCTCTATCCAGTAGGAAAAGGAGAGATAATTTAGAGTTAATTAAATTAGGACTGGGATGCTCCATGTATAAGGATTTTAAAAACTGGCAGGAACTAGTAAAGTTTTTTGGAAGGAGGTAACACATGTGGATTAGTTCTTCAGCTCTGAGTGCTTTTTTCCCTCAGCCTTTGATTGAAGTTCAAGGGATAGAAATTTTCAGCGCAATCAGTTCCCTCACCTCTTGCTTGACCTGTCCTGGGGATCTATAAGAGCCAGAGAGGTCTTGAGACCCCCTGAGCTCCTTACATTTTGTGCCTGGCTGGTCAGTCTTAGCTGACATATTTCTTGGCCTGTATTAAATAAGAAAGAGTAATAGAAAGGTAAATAAGGTATGGATAAAAGTATATTTATAATGCTTCAAAAATAACTCATTTTGATATAAGTTGTTTCTATTTTTAAACTACTTTTTCCTCTTCCGTATGTGGAAAGGATGAGATATACTTGTATATAATAGCAACAGTTATACACCAAGTCATTTAGCCTTGAAAGAAACATGGAAGTGAACAGGCTACAGGAATTTTTTGTGTCATCAACATGCTTTGATTATTTGCAGCCTCTCTGTGCTGTCCGAATGGTCTCTGGTCTCTGTATTGACTTTCATAGTAATTGGGAAATGAAACATTTTTGTCTGGAATATTTTCATTCTATGTGCTTGTTGCAGCCCAGGGTGTCTAAACTAGGCATCAGTGTTCCCACTGTGGCCGTAGATGTGTATAGTGTTTACTTAACAAAATTTGTTATTTTAGTTATTAGTTATATTTGATAAATAGCTGCTGCGTGAGTGAGATAGCTTGTGGTCGTGCCAGAGGTGTTTTCCTCAAGCAGTTATCTAAAAGTCAAGTCTCAGTTAAATGCTACAGTCTATTAAATACAAAAATAATAAACAAAAAGTTCATTTGTTGCAGTAGAAAACCCTGAGATAGCATTTCACCTATAGTTTGGAAACAACAAGTTTGGTCTTGCAGGTAGTAGTTATGAGAGTTTAAATAAATGTATTTCATAGCTTAAGAAAAGGAGTTGTTTATTTCTTTTTCACAATTGTTACAGATTCTGAAAGGTGATCAGAGCAGACAGTTTAAAAACCACTACATTTTGGATTTTGACATCTGTGTATTAACCTCCTTCAGATTGAACTGTTTTATTTTAATGAAGCTTTTTCATTTAATAAATAGAGATGACATCAATGTTTAGGAAATTCTGTGGACTGTTAACAGATTGGAATTGGTTGCTTTTTTCCAGAGGAAGAAGTTTAATATTAAAAAAATTGAGATTGTTTAGCTATTTAGAGAAGCAAATGAATAATGGCAGAAATTGAACTTTGAGGGTATTGTGCATGGCAGTGCCACTATTTTCTCTGTGATAATTACTGATTTGAAATTAAAGCACTGAGTTGCTCTCTTGAAATCTTTAGCTGTCATAAAAAAGAGAAGGGGGAAGCAATTTTGGTTGTGGTGCTCAAATAAAACAGAAACTTGTATTTTAGAAAACTAATTCCAGGGCAGCTTAGGCTTTTGCTTGTATTGACTCCAGTTTTATTTGCAGGTCCTTAAATTGGTCTTTACTCACCTTTTAGACTCTTTTGCCTTTTTATTTTGTCAGTCTCTTTGAAGTACTACCAGACCTGTTTTTGCAGTTCTAGTGCTTTTTATCTGCTTCTTTCCAGTAGCCAAAGATTTAGGTGTTTTGAATGAGCACATCAGTGTTCCAGACAGAGATACTGTTTGAAATTATCCATGAGCCCAGAGCCTCTGAACATTATTGAGTGACATTTGTTTCTGTTGGTTGTGTCTGCTCTGACTAACTGGTTTCTTTCAGATTGGCAGCTGGGATTACACTGCAGTAGATGGACAGCTGTATGAGCTGGAGATTGCAGCCAGGCCGGGCTGTGCCTCTGTTTAATATGCCTGGAATGTATATATTCAGACTGGGGCAACTTGCATGGCCCTGAGGGACTTCTATTTGTATTCTCACAAACTGTGATTACTTCCTGTTTTATTTTAATGAGTACCATGTAATTGTCACACTGATTTGTCTGGACAAAAAGACTTTGTTTTTTCTTTTTTCTCACAGAAAATTCCTTCATGTAGTTTAAGAGCTGGTTTAGTGGTTCTGTTTGTAAAGATGTGTTTGGAAGGCATCCTATGCAGTTCTCCTTTCTCCACTTCTCTGATGTGAACAGGATAATGTATTATTCATGTATTGATTTCAAACAGCTCAAGGAAAAGAAAGTAATCCTGCTTAGGGTAACCCCTTCCCATCCATATATCTGTAATGTAGATGTTATAAACAACAAGTGGTTAGACCAGTAACCCATCTCCAGACAACTCTGGTATTTTCAGAACTCAGATATTTTCTGGTATTTTCAGGCAGAAGGAGGTGAAACTGGAGGGTGATAAGAATAAAATAAATATATTACACAGCAGATACATTTCTTACAAGGAAGATAAAAATAAGGAAGAAAAAAAAAGCTGAATTTCTATTTGATGGCTTTAATTTCTCCATGTATCTGTAGTTTTTTTGTGTTATGAGGCCCACACTTTTGTTACGGACCTCGCTAACACACAGGCAAAAGTTTTGCACTTTTTGCTCCATCCCAAGTTGCTCATGTGCCCTAATAAGGCCCCCCTCTGCGGGCTGCTGACAGTATTTCTGCCCACGCTTTGGCTCTGGAGCCATAACCCTGAGGGGCTGGGCTTGGAGCTGTACGTGCATTAGTGGGCAGCAACAGGCACCTTCTGCATTCTGTTGGGTTAGCAGAGGGTACATCACAAACATTTTGCAATCAAGTTTAATGATACCTAGAGAACAATAGGTAACTCTTGGTCTTGTGGTGTCTTTTCCTTTCCTTTTCTTCTGCTCCATTCTCTTCCCTGCTATTTGTTAGATTTCAAAGCTAGCACACACAATTTTCTTAAAGCAGTATATTAAGTGAATGGTGCAATGAGAAAACAAAATATGGAAGTGATTCAGAACAAAATGTTTGATTTGTGAAGTCAAAACAAGAGAAATAACTTTCTGGTTTGACATGAAGAAACTAGACTGCTCATTTTATTTTTAAAATAGCAAATGGGAGTGTGTGAATTTATGATACTAACATTTGAGTGCTGTATTTTTTCCTTGGGTCAAGTGTAGTGCAATATCCCCAGGGCAGGTGTACAGTCAGCCAGCGTATACATTGCCTCTGTTAGAAAAGCATTTTGCCCATTTTTCACGATCTTGATCTAATGGGGATTGTTAGGAAACAAGGGAGATGGTACTACAAAGAGCTTCTCTTTATAATCTTGTGCCTTTTTTCAGCAATTTTATCTATTGTTATGAATTGTGCTTGCTCTCTGGCTAGTGTTATCTGTGTTCCTGTAGTCCTAGGGGAATGTAAATAAGAATATGTCTGTAGGGGTGTAAGTGGCTCTTTCTGATCACTTGTTACCGGAGCTGGATTTTAATCACTGTCCATGGAGCTTCTTGGTTGGCCGCTGAGCCATTCAACTTCCCTGTCAAACAGTCTGTGTTCTCTGATGCTCTAAAGCAACATCTGGGTGGAAGGAAGGGGAAAGCAAGTAATCATAGTTGCTCATCACTCAAGCCAATAGAAATCACTGAGGAACATGTGTGTAAACCTTTTTGAATATTGAAAAGTGAGGTAGAAGTGGCAGAGTGCCAAAATAATTACTTTTGCAAGGGCTGTTATTTTCTGGATGTAAATACTGGGCAGAAAGATGGAGGATGAACCCGAAACGTTTTCTGTCCCTGACATGTGTGCTGAAAGAATATATATTACAATGCATGCTGTTATTTCACCTGGGGTTTCAAATGTTTGGCAACTAAATCGTGGAGATTTGGGAAGTAACTGGGAATACTTTGGAGCAGAACTGTAAAGGAGCAGAGAGCAGCCTCTTTGTAGCAAATGAAGGAGTTGTAGCTTGTTGTACCCTCAGACCAAGGCATGCATTTTAACGTGGGTGTGCTGTGCCCCTGGACTCCTCAGTTTGGTGTTTTGTGTCAGAGGAGGCATGATGAAAGCAACTCTGAGCTAGTCCCTTTAAAGGTCTTTAAATCTGGACTTAAATGGTGTATGTCTTGCCTTTTAACTGTTATGGGCCTTCATTTGAGAATTTGAGTTCAAAACTGGAGACCGTTTCATTCTTTCTCTGTGACACTCACTGCAGCTCCCCCTCCACCCACCCCCCTCATATTTAATTTTATAGTTCTTTCAGACATAAACATGAAAAAAAAGCAATTTTGACTTAGTTTCTGAGTGTTGCTGCAAAGAAAAGTAACAAACATCTGTTTTTACCTTAACTGCATCCATATGTTCAACCTCCCCATCACCCTCCTTCCCAAAAAATTTACAGCCGTATTTGATGGGTACTGCATATTGTTGAATTAACTTTCTTCACAGTTAGATGAGAGGGTAAGTTCAGAGACTGGAAATAGCCATACTAAACAGTGGCCAGGAACTACATTATAGCTAAGCCAAGTTTTCAAGCTCTTTACTTTCCTTCTTTCAATTGGTTTCCCTATTCTCCTTTTCCCCTTCCCACGCCCTGAGAGAAGATGAGATGATCTGGGAGGCTTTTTAGGAATGGGTAAAATTAGTTAAATATTAACTTATGAAATTTGCCTATGGCTTTCATGCTTCTAAATAATTAACATTCAAAATACAGTGTTACATAAGTATGTGTTTGGGATGCATACTGTGTGAATTATTGTAAAGGGTTGCTTGCTTACCTTGTTTCATTTTATTGCTTCTTGTAGCATCTGGAACAATTCTGGCCTTACCAAAATTTTTGGTTTGTAGATGATTAACAGGAAAATGGCTGTTTTATTTAGGTATTTGGAAAACAGTGAAATAAAATGAGAAATGATACTGGTTTTTACTTTGCAGCACACATCTTGCTTTCAGCGATAAGAGTTTGTCAAGCTAAAAATGTCTTTCAAACAAAGGTTATGTATGTCTTACCAGTTATATGGTGTCCTTAATAGATGTGAAATTGGTTGTGCAAATTTCCCAAATGTTTCTGCCTACAGTCATGTAAATGGCTGTGTGCTCCAGAGGAATCCAGCAGTGTGAGAACATATGCCCTTCCTCTACTGCTGGAGGAGCTGTCTGTCTTAGTAATACTGACTGATGCTGGTAATAATTATTTTCAAGAATGTTCCATTAGAGGCTGGGCTATAATTCATTAGAAGGGAAGTGGATGATGGCTTTCTGACTGATGGGCATTTTACTGTATTTTCTCAGGTGAGTGGTAGGTAGGTTCTTTTCTTCAAAGGAGATGCTAATTATATCTCATGAGAAAAAGATCCTGATTTTTTTTGACAAGTTGAACAAAAGTCTTGAGTGGCATCTCGTGGCTCTTTCTGCTGTTACGTAAATTGAGAGATGGGGATTGATTCCATCTCCACCATCACATTTCTGCTGACAGAGGGAGGTCATCTTGCATCCTTCTGTATGTGATCCTTCTGACTGAGACATCAGAATGTGGAGCTGACATCTGGATTGACTTTGAATACAATCTGGGAAAAGGAAGGAACCATTTGGGCTTGCTAGTACACTCTCTTGGTCATCATTACAAAATGTGGAAACTAAAAAGAGAAACCTTTACTTTTTTTTTTTCATGGTAACCAGAAAGAATGCAGAAGATTTTTTTCTGAAGTCTAGCCACTATGTCTAGACACATTTGTCCAAGTGTTGTTGCCTTTACTCAACAGTTCTTCAAATTTCTTTTGGATTCCTGAAGACACCAGTAAAGACGACAAACTCAAGCTAGATCATAAACAGTGTCCATTAAGACTGAAAATGGAGAATTTGCAATCCTCTGAGGCAGAATTTGCAATCCTCTGAGGCAGAATTTGCAATCCTCTTTGGCAAAGTCATTGTCCCACTGGTCAGCAGCTTCACCAGGTCTGACAGACTCTATGTGAAAACAGACAGTGCCTCCTTGACTGGCGGGTTGAGTACACTATTTTATACTTGATCTAGGTCAGTTTGAGCTCTTGTAATGATGAATATATTTGAAATACTATGCATCATTATGTGATATCTTGTGTCTCTTCTTATTGTTTTCCCTCACTGTTGGCACCATGTAAGTGTATAGTTTCCAGAGGTAGCATTGGGCATTAAAAGACATACCAGATTTCAAGACTGAGATAAAAATTCTGACTATTTAAATGCTGAACATGAGGATTTGGGAATGAAAGTTTCTGTATTGATCATAAGTCAATATACAAGGAAATTAATAAATCTAAAGCTCATTATTTCCTTGCTTTATTTATTCTCAGTTCTAAAAGAAATGCATGGGAGTTGTGTTTCAAGAATATTTTATCCTTTATTTGGTTCTACCCCCAATGCAGGGCAGAATTCCCATTTGCTGGTAAAAATATGCTGCTTAATCTGCAAGTAAGTTTGGGCACACCTTTTTAAAATCTGGATGTTTTGAAACAAACAGCATTTTATGGAGAGGGTAGGGCTGCTGACCAGTTCCTTTGTTAATGCCTCATGTCATAAGAGACATCAAAGTTTTTGTGATTCCCTTGATATCTTGAGTCACAAACCCCCAGATTTGAATTTTAATGTAGCATGTCTCATCAGCAGGAAGGAGACTCGTGTGGTCTTACTGAGCTTTAGTGTTTCATGAGTCTGATACTGCTGTCCCTCAAAAGCTGCTCACTGCATCACACTGTGTGTATGTCAGATTTCAGCCATCTTTTTGATAACTTACTTATTCACCAGTTCTTTGAAGATTATGGTCCTTCGCAGAGTGGGCAAAAGTGTCAGAATCTGTTCACAGACTAATTTCAACTCCTGCTCTTGTGAGTTCACGTATTTCAAAAGCCCTGCCAAATATAATAAGGTCAAGTGTTTTGGATGGCATATATACTATCAAAAGGATGATTATTTTAAGGTCTCAGGTGCATTCTACTTTTGGCTTTGTTACTTTCGTAACAGGAGAATGTCCTACTAATGGTCTTTGTAATTGTATAAAAATAGTTGTTTGTAAGAATAAGGCCAGCATAAGTGTTATTCCATTTCAAAAATTTTAAGGAGTGGCCAAAATAGACCAGGAAATGTAAGTGTAAGGAGCATTGAGGAAGGTTGAACCATGAAAAAGAAGAAAAAATACCTGAGGCATCAGCCCATGTACAGCCTGCTAGCCCACAGCAAAGGCAAAGTGATTAGTTAAGCTCACAATGAAAGAGATATGAACGAAGCTGAATGATTTGAGATTTTCTGTATTATCAGCCTGTTTCTGTGCATGGTGCAGGGGGCCAAACTGACAAGAAGTAACTTGTTGAATTTTGGCTGCTTGATGTTATCTTTAAACCAGTGGGCCAGGAGGTGGCAGCATGGAAAATTAGTTGGACATGCCTAGGGCAAGAGGTACAAGTTCACAGGTTTCAGCATAATTCTTTTAAAGAAATCACTAAGCATAATGTTTTCATGTGAAATGAAAATGAAGAAAGTACTGAAGCATGTTGCTGAAGATACAGATAAACTTAAAAAACCCCCTGTGTTATGCCTTCATGTTCTATAGTTTTGCTGTGGGTAATTTAATGCATCCTGGCATTGTTTGCTCTTCTTGAATAAATCTGGAAGTAAGAATAAAAGCTTGGTATTGCTTTCCTTCTAGTTACTGCTGTGAAATGAAGCAATGGAGTTTAATGTACAACACTTAATACCTGCAGAAACTTTTAAAAAATTAACTTTTGTTTTTGAATTATGATACAAACAGGATAAGCCAATGTTAGAAAGGAAAAATGGAGCCAATAAAGAGGGTTTCTGATTATAATAGCTTGTTTCTGTTTAATATCATTGAGCAGGATGAGGTTTTGCAGAGTTTCTCATGGAAATAGCATCCACAGTACTAAAATGATTACCTCATTCTTAGTACCAGTGCCAAGCACTTAGCCCCACAGTGAACACACGGGGTTGATTTTCAACATGAAACAAGCCAGAAGTGTGGAATGACATTTTCAGGTGACAGTTATGGTTCTATTGCCTGTAATTAGCACCTCTTAACATGCAAACCTGCCTGTGCCTTTTCCAGGCTGTGGAAGCTCAAATTCGAAGTTTTGGACAGACCCCTTCCCAACTGCTCATAGAACCACATCCTCCCCGAAGTTCTGCCATGCAGGTGGTAAGTGCCATGTTAACTCTTTGTGACCTGCCATTGTGCTCACTTCCTTCGCTACCTTACCTTTGCAGAACTGGACACTTTCACTTTGCTTTTATGTGGTTGTGGAATTATGTTACTAAAACCAGCAGATGAGTTACAATTTGGTAAGAGTTGCATGCAGTGCTTAACTATTCTTTTTATTTGTTGCAGAAAGGATTGCATTGATTTCTAATGTAGCTTTTTTTTGTCAGTGTAATCTAAGAACACTTCGTCAGTTGATTTTGTTAATACCATACCTGTACAGGTGAGAGCCAGTCATCGTGGAGACAATTTAGTTAATCTTTGGCAGATTCCCCAAGAAGCATGGATTTAGGAGGTGGAACTTCCTTGTCTTTTCCCCCAGGCACAGGTTTTCCCCTAAAACCAGGATTACTAGAAATTCATGAGCTGAAACTTACATAGCAAAGAATGTGACTAAATGTGTTTTGCAGTAAAGCTAGGGTGATAAAATCCAGGCAGGGAGCATTAACATGCTTTCCCTTTTACCTCTACTTGTGTCTAGTATAATTTTATTTTACAAGATATTATTACATTACTGATCACTTTTCATATCATGTTGTGTGCAGTCCTTGTGTTTAAATATAATTTGTGTTGTTGTAGGTCCAGAACTAAAGATGTTAAGTGATATTCTGACAAGTGGAGCAAATGGTCTGCTGATTCCCAAGGTTTTCAAAAGGTTACGTTCCCTTATTGTTAGGGTTGACATTTTACACTGCAATGCAAAACAAACCCAAAAACCAAAAATATGTCACACAGGACATGCAAGAAGAAAATATATCCTACTCAAGCAGACTAAAGTTATTAATTTTAAAACATATCTGAAGTGCAGAAGGTTTGAAAAGATTACTCAGAAACACAAAATGTTTCCAAAGGAGCTTACAAACCTTGTGATGCAGGAATCTCAGAAGTGTAAACTTCCTTGATAAACTGAGCTGCTGGCCTTTCTCAATTGCATCACGTGTTGTACCTGAGAGCTCCTCAGCTGCCTGTCCCTCATGCCCAGGTCCCAGGACAGCAGACACTGCAGGGACTTGTGTGTGTGTTTCAGAAGAGCCCTTCTAACAGGGTTGTTGGGGAGCCCAGGTACTCCCCTTCATGCAGCCACTTGCCATATGTGTGTCTGTCTGTCATGGTGCCATGCACTGAGCACTCACTCTAATTTAAAGGGATTTGTTTCAGGAAGAGGAGCAACTTGAGAAGTTGATTACTGACGTATTAGTCAGAGCCATTGTTATATAAATAAATTTGATACCAGAAAGCAGTTTGTGTGGTTTTATCATAATATTTTTCATGATGCTGAATTAGTGAAGATTTAATATGTAATAGAAGAAGTTAAAATCTAAGAAGTTAGCTGTTCCTAACTCCTGTGGTTTTTTGGGCTGGGATACATCCAGAAAAAAAAGCCCTTAGTTCTTCGCTTGCTGCTTTTGTGGGTATTAATTATGAAAACATTAACATGTTTTCATAATAGCACTATATTAAGTCATTTTAAAAGTATTCCTGGAGCTGAAATACAGTAAGAATATTTTTCCTGTCATAATTTTGAATTATTTCTTGTTGCATTATTTACTGAGTTTTGTTTTCGTGTGCGTGTGTGCATGAATACAGCTGAATTGGAAGTTGCCACGTGCTGTGTTAAGTGCACAAGCCATAATATACACCAGGTGTAGTAATTAGCAGTCACACGAAGGCTGCCTATTTGTCTGGTTTTGCTGCTGTTGCTGTATCCCCTTGTGTTTTCAACCATCAGATAGCTGGATTTAATTGAGGCCACATCAGATGAGGCATTACTGACACCTTTAATTGAATGAGCATCCAGGGAGGATTAACTCATAATATTGATTGGCTTTTAGCCACTTGCTCAGAAGGGTGTCTGGGTAGCTTATTAGTTGCTTTTATTTACACCTTTATGCAAGACTGTAAATAGGAATTCATAGAGCAATATGTTTTTCTAAGTACTCTTAATAACTTTTTTAAAAGGAGTGATAATAAAAATGCAAATGTATTTAATTTTTTTATTAGTTCTGTATAAATATACATTAAATGTATGCACTCACATACACATATATGTGATGAAATATTGCAGGTGGAGAATAGCCAAGGACACTTCATTAGTATTCTGATTTGGTTATTAGAAAATTACAAATACTTGAGCAATGTGGCTACTGGTGACCATGATAATTGTACCTCTGCATTTCAATGGGGTTCTCTTTTTTCAGATGTACCACACAGTTGTAAACCCATCAGATGTTGCTTTTTCTCCTCACGTTTGATATCCAGATCCTCAATATTTTGTTTTAATGTTTGCAGTAATCTTAGAGAGCTTAGTTAAAAAGTTAATAAACTTTTCAACTTACTAAACTAAAAAAACAAAAACCTAAAAAATTATGTTGAAAATGAGAATCTGGATTCATTCCCTCCCTTTAGCATTTCTGGAGACAATGCAGGATAATGTCTGTAATCACATCCACTTTGTATTCTTTACAAGTGCATTTAATTATGTTTGTCTTTTGAAACACATTTGCAGTGAAGTCTTCTACTTTGCATTCATAAATCTCTTTTTTTGTTCACCAGAAATATACACAGAACATATATCTAGTGTATGTGTGTATCTGTTTATTTGAATGTTCTTTCATGTTCTTGTCTGGCTTGTAAAGAATTACAGTCTGCCAATTTAATGCAACTTGAGACAATCTCTGGGAGCAGGAATTTCTTTTGCTCACTATTTTTTGTGTTTCCCTCCTGGTTTGGCATTGCTTTCCTTTACATGCTCTCTCTGCAGATATGAAGGAGAATTCCTTCAGAGAATTCCTTCAGGCAGAGATAGGTGACTGAAAACTCTTAGTTTAATCTGCTGTGATCTGTAGCTAAGTCTGTATATAGACACCCTGTGTACAACAAAGCCCTAAGATTAATAGGGTGCAGGCAGGGTTTTCTGCCTAAAATGTTCTTTCCACAAGCCTTTCCACTTATTATTGCATTTGCTTTTCTACTGCAGCTTCTATCGGATCTTGTGGGTTTTAATTCAATCTTCCTTCTCTGTCTCTTCTCCTCCCTGTGTTCTCTTTTCCCATGTGTTTGGGTTCTTGTCGTGTGCACTCAACAGTATCTCCTCCTGCAGAGCCCCTTGATGTTCACAGAGCAAGCCCAACAGGATGTTATCATGGTCCTGAAGTTCCCGTCCAACTCCCCGGTCACTCACGTGGCTGCCAACACCCAGCCTGGCCTGGCCACTCCTGCTGTGATCACGGTCACTGCGAACAGGCTCTTTGCTGTGAACAAGTGGCACAGCCTCCCTGGTAAGTACATTAAAGCAAGGAGCCTAAGAACCCCCTGCATCCAGCAGCACATCTCTTGTCTTGTCACAATTTGCCGTGCAATTGTTGTGGGTTTAAAGTGGAAAAGGCAAATTCAGTTCATTGGCACAGCAGGCTCTTCACATGCGGGCTTAGTTTCTCCTTGGAAAGGTAATCTGAGCTATTGCAGCAAGATATGCAGCACACCAAAGGTTTGTAAAAACAATGTGTTTCTTTCCAGGCCATCAGGCACCATGCAAGAAGACAAAAACAGTCTGTCACTATTTGGTCACAATAAAGGCACACTCTTCCTCTTAAATTTGTTGTTCTGTCTGTTGAGAGCCTGAACCATATCATGTCAAAGGCCATTTTAAAGCATATAGAACTTGCCTGAAATCTCCTCTGCCAGTTTTTTCTTGATTAGAAACTCGATATTCTGCTGTTAAAGCCACCCCATGACAATTAGAAAATAAAATATATGGGAAGTCTTATCTTAAACATCCCAAAGTTACGTAGGTGCTTATGTATTGTCAGTATGAAAGGAAAACAAAATAGCCATTTGCACAGCAATTAATAATATTCATTTTCCTTTAAAAGTGTGCTGTACTTGAGAATATAATTCTGCTTTTAATTCTTATATTCTTCAATCTTAAAGACATCCTTGACTATAACAGTCTTAGGCCCAAGCTGTCAAAGGAAGTTTATTTTGGTGCAGTGCAGTATATTTGGTCAAAGGCTTTTTAACAAAGGGGGGGAAAAGGACCTTCCACTAAAATAACTTAAGTAGAAGATACTCGCATCAGAGAAACACTTACATGGTTGAAATTCCTACTAAGAAATCTTGACCCATGGTCCTTGATTGCTTTTTGAAAGAAGCCAGATGACTCCCACACTTTTTCCTAATTCTTACAAATTACCTCTCAAATAGAAACATCTATGTATTATTTCACCCACCCACCCCAGAAACACTTCAAGAGAAAGGTGGGAAGGAAGGGAGGAAGGAAGACTTGTCTAAGATAACAAGTTGCAAGCAAGAACTATTTACAAGGCTCCTGAGATTTCTTTGAAAGGAGGATGACAGTATCCTCTCATAGCTTGGATGTGTGACAGTGGGCATATTATAGTCAAGGCTTTTAAAAAATGGCCTTTGTGAAGATACAACTCATGGGAAGAAGAAAATGCTCAAAAGTGGTAGGAGTTGGTTTTGATTTCAAGAGGATTCTGCTGGTTGATGATCTGTCAGCAAGCAACCATTTTGGTGAGTGCAATAATAACTGGTTTGAGTTGAACAGAGTTTTCAGATATTTCAGGCTTTTCCCTCACCTCTGAAAGGGAGAACAGTAAGCTGTGGTTTTGCGTTGCTATTTTTTATTTAGAGGCATTTTACACTTGTCTTGCCATTAGACAAACAGAAGCCAACCATAAATATTCAACAAAAAAATCACCTCACCCCACTTCTGTGAGAGCACACATCAGTTGCAGGCTGTTAATAGGGTACTGTGTTTAAGATATCTGTCTGTGGACTCCTGAGCCTTTGCTATTGTTGACTTCCAATTTTATACCAAAATGGGACCTCCTAGGATGAGAGGGCAGGTATCATTACTGCTCCATATCCCCTGCTGTGGGCTTAGCATTGTCTTTGTTAATGAGGCATCATGATAAAAAAAGTTAAGTTGCCAAGTGACCAGTTGTCACTAATGTGTAATTAAAAAGCCCATTCCTGCCTTTGAATATGAATTTGGTGGCTTTGCTGACATCTAATGGCACTGGTAGCCAGCAGGATGCTCTTTTTTGTCACATAGATTTCCTGTTTTGTTCTGTGTCGGTGTTTCATTGCAATAGAACTTTGAATTACTTATGAGTCAGTCATTTAAGAAATCCTTGTATTGACACTAATTTTTATATTAAGCTGTGGATGGTAGGTAGAAAAATCATATGTGTAAGTGTTTAGCCATTATTTCTTGTTTCTCTTCCATGCAGGCTGCTGATGGGGGGGGGGGGGGGGGGGGTGAGGGGCTGGAGAGCAGTTTGTTTCTTTGTAGTGAAGCTGTGGAAAAAAAAGGTTTTCTTTTTACCTCTGCAGGAGAATTCAGTACATAAACATTTTACTGGTATGCCAGGTGCCCAGATGAAATGTGGGTTGGCAGAATTAATATATTAACTTCTATGCAAACAAATAAATGGGTTTTGGGGAAGGATGAATCCTTAAATACTGGCTGACTGTGAGATGACTACAAGATTTCCCTCTCTGCATCATAAACTGACTTTTAAAAAAAAATGTCCTTTGTGCTTCAGTTGTTCAAAACAGTCCTTTAAAAAGTAAAGAGGAAAATAGTATTTGCTACAGTCAGCAGATGGTTGTCACATTTTGTTTTCAGTCCTCTTTACCACTTAATTTTGTTTTGTTGCGACAGGAGAGGTTGCCAGTAAAGCATCTGCTAGAGCTTATGGCTCAGGACCAGAGCTGCTGCTGATGGCATACATTCAGAATAGCCCTAATCTCAAATAAATGTTTAATAAGCAGCCTGCAAAAGCACCTGAATTTTTTTTTGTTTTTCATTCAATTGATGCAGAAGAATCTTGAATAGTTAAAAAAAAAGGCGTAGCTTTGATTTATAAAATATACATGGCTTCATGTATTAAAAAAAATGCAAAGTTTTAAAATCTTCTTTCCTGAATTCCAGCTCATCAAGGTGCTGTACAAGACCAGCCTTACCAGCTGCCAGTGGAAATCGATCCTCTCATAGGTCTGTCACTTCCTTCTCTCTTTGCGATTCATTAAGCTCTGTATGGTGGCCCTGAAGTGTAGATTACGGTTGTTTTTCACTTGCTGGTTGCTGGGAATGGAATTTTCCTGATAAACCATTTGCATGCAAATTGGAATGCAATGAGCTGTGGCTATGCTGGTATTTCATCAACTCCCCCTCGTTGGTTTGCCTAATTTGAACAGGCCTAGGACGCGTGTCAGTGAAAATTAATATGGATGCTGTAATAATGTGTGATTGAGAATGTGCATGAAGTACTGTCAGGGTAATATTGGATCTTTTCATCACTCAGACTTGTTGATGAGCAGGAGCGAGGCACGTTATGATGAATCGGTGCACTGGTAATGTGATGGAGCTCCTTTACTGGGGAAATTTTCATAATAACAGTGGGGTTCTTAACTGCACCATGTTGTGAAAAATAAAACCATGGTGCTAGGGTTCCATCATTAAAGGAGATCAATCCTTTCTTCATAGACCTGCTGTTCAGGCTGAGGGGATTAATGTGTAATTGCAAAGCAGTTTCAAAGTTGAAATATATTGCCCACTCCGGGTTAGTGTTGAGATATTGGTATTCATTTTTCAAGGGTATTGCATCTTTTGATCAGCTTCACCAGTTAAATTTGTGTGTGTTTTTCTTTTATTAAAAAGGGGTGGACAAATGTCTCTTCTTTATTTAATGACTCAGTGTAGTAGATGCAATTCATGACTTTTTATTATAGAGGTTTATCAGTTTATAAAGAGCTGAGTTTTCAATTAGCAGGGTTAGAGTTTGGTCGTTTCTTTCATTACAGGCCCAACTTTGGGGAGTGCATATTTGGAGTCTGTAGCATGGCAAATGGAACCTTGAACATGATGAGAAAAGAAAAACTCAAGTACCTAACGCCAAAAGATAAACTAGCTGTAGGATGGGAGCAAAGAAAACAGGATTCTGTGTCCCCCCCCAATTTTGTTAGACTTTGAGCTTAGTTTAAAAACCATCTGTTTCAGTGTGGTTTAATTGGAAAAGTGGTGTGGCCAATTATAGAAGCATGGAAAAATCAGAGCAAAGATGAGCTTGCCTGGATAGGTTAGAATGACAGGTCTGTCAGACAGTGAGAATTCATTTCAAAACTAATGTGCACATCCCAGTAGGAAGTGCGATATTTTTGTATGTAGATCCAGACTCTTTCTGTATAGCCATTTTGCTGGCTAAACTCTAGGATAAGGAACAGTGGGGGCATATGAAACGTTTTTATAGATCTGATAAAATTGAAGTGTTTTTCCCAAGTTTCTGAAATCAATCCTCATCTAAATAATGCAATAGTTATTATGAGGTGGATGCATGCTGTAACTCTCCTTCCTGAAACAGATTTTGTCCAAAAAATGTTTGGAGCAGGAGATTTGTGCTCTGCTTTAAAACCTGCTATCAAGTAGATCTTAGATGTGTAAATAAATATTACAGCAAAAAACCCCAAATCACATTGGTACAGAGACCTTTAAAATTAATGTTCGCATTCTGAAAAATGGTTTAATATTCTCTTCCTACAATAGATCTCAAATCAGCCTTGTGATTACACTGGACATAGTTTAAAAGGTTTAAGTCTTTCTTTGTCATTGCTAAGCAGCATCATTGGGTGCAAGCAAGTAATTATGTAGGTAACATTAGAGGTTTTTAATTGTGGCTAGACACATTTACCTAGAAATGGCACCTAAGAGGACTACAAAATTACGCTTTTATGGTTATAGCAGGAATCTTGTTGCTGTCTTAGTCATAAGGAGGGATTCCTGCCCTCCTCTTTTTCCTGGTATACAGGAAGACATGAAAAAGCAATGTCTGATATGACACAGACCCTAGACCTCTTTCTGAGGTGAAGTGTTTTGAAGGCATTATCCTCACTGAATTAGTTGATCTGCATGTCTTTTGAGGTTCTTTTGCTGCTATTTTGTCATACAGAGCAGTTCACTGTGCATTTATAACATGGTGCTGTTACTCTTTAAGTGGCCCCAAGATCAGTGAACGTTATTTGTGTTACCTGCAGAGAGCAAGTGGCAACACCTTGCTAAATTATTTGCTACCCATATGAACAAGACAGTATCAACATTTTAAATATAGCTAAAGCATAAATAAATGAAAGATTTGATACAGAGTAAATGGAATAAGCCCAAGGCTTGGGAGGTAGCTGGCTGTTAGAATGGAAAGGAGTCAAAGGACAAAGAGTAAAGAAGAGCACTGGACCAGGACAGAGGTAGGTCTGGAAGACTACCTGGATGGAAGTAATGGTGCTCCAAGCAGTTGGCAGACAAACCCAGGAGAAACTTGCCTGGGATGGAAATCAGGTTCCCTCAGTAACAAAGCACACTGAAAGTTCTTCCTACAGTGTAGGATTTTCATGATATGTGGGTGTAGGACCTATATATGTGTGTGTGTGTGTATATATATATATATATATATATATATATATATCTGATATATCTGCACCCCTTATTAATCTAAGGACAAGATATAATATGACAAATGTGTTCACTAATTGATTCCCGTCCATTCTATGGGTTCCCAATGCAAGAGTATCTCAGAAAATAAAACATTAAGTAATCAAAATAGGGCAAATAATTTCTCCCAACATAAAGATAATTGTGGAGATAAGCTGGTTAGTTTTTTTGCCATGCTTAAAAAAATTTGAACAGTAGTGATGTTTACTGAAGTTTTTCTTTTTTCAAATGGCACTGCTTGCAATGAAATACAACTGATATAAAATTTAAAATCACGATCCTTTGTGTGCTGCATTTGAACCACTATGTGGTTTGTGTATTGTCTTATCATTACATTCCTTTGCTTTGTTTGTAATTTTTAATTTCTTATACTTCAAGAAGGAGGGAAGGAATCTTATTACATTTCTGTGTACTGTTGCCTATGTTCAGTCTTTAATTTATTTCTCTGCTGCATGTCACTTAAAAAGGGGATTTCTTCTATTTTAGAATATGTACTGCAAGGAATTAGCAATGCTCCTAGAAGTGTAATGATAATTACACTTCTAGGAGCAATGCTAATTCCTTGCAGTAGAATTAGAAAGAAAATGTCCCTGCCACAAAAAAAAAAAAAAGTAATGGAAGTGAAGAATGTATTTGGTGTGAATGTAAATTTCTAAATTGTGCTTTTGTTCTGTGAAAATGGATGCTAAAATGTCTTGGTCTGTATGTTTTTCGGTTCAGCCAGCAATACAGGTGTGCACAGGAGGCAAATCACTGACCTTTTAGACCAAAGCATTCAGGTACATTCCCAGTGTTTTGTCATCACCTCTGACAATCGTTACATCTTGGTCTGTGGCTTCTGGGACAAGAGTTTCCGTGTTTACTCTACCGACTCAGGTAATGTATTTTTAAAATATGGAGACAGCCTAAAAGATTTTTTTCTGTTCATAATCGGCCTACTGTTTCAAATAAAGGAGGAGGGGTGGGGTGTGTATTTATTCCCCTATTAATAATGTTTGTCAAATCTTGCCTTGCCTACTGCTGCCATGTATTGTGTGCTATCATTTTTGGGAAATGATAGCAAATGTTAGAGAAGGAGCTCTGGTTTAGACTGAGCTTCACACTTCAAGCTTCCAGGACAGAGATGCCTGCTCTTGCACTGTAGTTTTCACAGGTGAGAGTTTGTGTGAAGCCTGGAATATCAGGAGAGTTAATTATTCTTAAAGTATTTACATGAATTTAACTCTGGTTGGTTTTCAGCACAAGAGAACTGGGGTTTTTCAGGAAACACAGGCAAGTACCATAGACTAAGAAGGGAAGCTTTCAAATCTGGTGAAAGAATACTATGAAAGCCTTTGAAAGCCATGCAGTACAAGGAGAATGGTTTGGAGCCACTGAATTCTTTTATATAGCATAAACTGATTGATATAATGGGCAGCAGTTAAATTAGTCTGTCAGCTGGAGTGTGTCCAAACCATTGAAGTCATGCATGTGTCATGCTAAATAGAAAAGAATCTCTCTGTGTAGGAGCTACAGGAATTTTAAAGCCATGGAACCCCAGGAAAAACAAGGTATGATTTTTTTTTCCTTTCATTATCTTATAATGGAAATAGCGACCTCACTGCAAGGTACTTCTTTGGGATTAATGACCCTGTGTGGTTAATGGGTGTGTGCCATCAAGCTTTCCAGTAGGTTATTAATCCCTAGGGAATATCCTGCATGTTTGTCATCGTTTCTTAAATATATTAGTTAACAGTGTTTTTCACACTTGGCAAACCAAAATGTCTGACAAAACAGAAGGGTCTTTAATGAAAATCTTTTAAGACTTTATATTTCGTGGCATAGTTCCGCATTTCTGTCATTTTTACAATTTTAAAGCCTTAAGTATAAAGGAGAAGTTTCATTTATGTAATATTAACTGCCCGCAATTCATTATACAGACATCTTGTTAGACCCTTCCTAGGTTAATTTTCTTATTGATGAAAATAAATTTACATAGAACTGTGAATTTAAAGTGGCTCTTCAGAAAGGATAGCTAGCAGTAATAAATATTCAGTGCATATGCTTGATTTATATGAATAGAGAAATAATTCTATTATATCAAAGGATGTATTTTACTTTATAAATATGGAAGGAGCTTATATGGTTTTGGTAGCCTTGCCCTATATCAATCTGCACTACAAGTAACTCTTTATTTCCTCTGTGTACGGCAGATTCACCAGGCACCTTGTTACTACCATAACTAATCAGGATATAAACCAAAATACCATTGTCAGAAAAGTTTCAGATTTGTTTCTTCTATTTGTCAATATAGCAACTCTAACTTAAATGAAGTGAATTCAGATTTAGTTTACTTTGCTTCAAAGTGAAATGAGAATAAAGTAGGGAAATATTTTGAAATCAACAGAACATCAAGGGGAAAAGATGATGTGATCAGTAATGCATGAAGGCAAGTGATCACAAGTGTTGAATTCAATTATGTTTTAGCACTTGCACAAAAAAAAAGAACAATTTTCCTATCAGAGCTTTGGTTTGTTTGTTTGTTTTTAATAGGAAATACTTTCAACTTAAATCATGGGTTATCAGCATAGACAATATAGCAGAAGCACAATAAAACCTTCCTCCAGCAGTGGGAATGACTTCTACACTGTGTTTTAGCGTCAGTACTGTAGACTTGAGTCTTATTTTTCTTTTAATTATTTGCAGCGCAGCTGTCAAATAAAACATTAACTAGAAAATTTGTTCTGTCAAAAAGGGATATCTGAGTGCAAATGAAAAAGTTTGACATTACTGTATAAAGAAGACAACTCAAAGGAAACAGGAAAGTTTGAGGAACGCTTATAAAATTAGTAATTTATTTTCTAGCAATATAAAATAGCAAAATCTTATTTCTTCTTTTGATGAAATTCATTGCATCTTTGGCTGTACAAAACAAAACAAAAATAACCAGGCAGAAATAACCTTGTAAAATGCTTGTTTTCTAGAACAGAACCTATAAAATTAGAAATAATTGAGAAGGAGATCTCTATAACTCAGTGATGTTTATAGCATAAACTTGCATTTTAGAAGTATAAATTACCCCAGGTAATGTCAATACAACTGAAAAATATATCACATAATTATTTGGTCCCTGAGTTACTCCCCCTTGCACTACAAGGTGGGTCTGCACAGTAAGAGTGCAGCCAGGAGTTTGTCCTGTCCACTCAGAAATGGCTCATGTGGTAGTGCTTCATCTCACAATTTCCCTTGGAAGGTTAGAGCAGACTTACAAGTTTTTTTCAGTGTTTGATTTCAAATCTGATGTACAGATTTCCTTTAAATTGCATCTTGTTATTTTATTTTTCTTTTTTTTTTCTTTATGTACTAAAGTAGTCTCCCCTCTTTTTTTTTCTTTTTTTTTTTAGAAGTTAATATATATGTCATTTTTTTTTTTTTCTGGTTTTCTTCACTTTAATGAAATTACCTTTTTGATCTTGTTATAAATCGGCCTGTAAACTCTATTTTTGTTCTTTCCTCAGAACCACTCCCTTAAGTCTTTTATTGCCATTAATTGTTATTTGGTGGTGGATACAAATACAGTGCTTTTGTACTGTTTAAAAAGAGGCTGTGAAGTGTTCCCTATTACCCATATTAAGGGACCAGTAGTTTTTAATTTATGCAAAAAATATTTTATAAAAATGTGCTTAAGTCCCAACACTGATCTGTGTTACTTACTATTTTTAAATGCTTTTCAGAACATTTAATTTAATTTAATTTTTATTTATTTATATTCAGAAATGCTGTAGTCTGTATTTCCTGTTTCTTTTTTTGGCCTGTCTTGTCAATCTTTCCAAAGCCATGACTTTTTCCCTTCTGTTCCTCCTTGTTCTTTAGTCAGCCCAAAGAACAAATGGTCATTTGGGCTGAGAAAGTCAAGGTCACATGTTGGAGGCATCACACTTCAAAAAAGTGTGATTGAATGCAGGATTTGTCCTGGCCCCAGCTGCCTGAAGGGGCTGAGTAGGTGCATGAGAAAAAGTATGTGTGTGTTTTTTATCCTGCTTGTTCAAGATCTGAAATTGATGGGCTTTAGCAAATCCAGTTAGACTTTTGAATAAAGTATAATATTGAGGGACTGAAAGTATTTTTTTTGTATGGATTGTATGGACTGCTGCACTTTTAATTAAGTTCCCACCAAATAAGTAAAGAAAAAATAGTACTTCCCACTACAGTTCTATTTTGAACTTTTTTATTTTTTGGATAAAGAAAATATTTCTGAAATACTTCATAACATATTTAATTTGTCTTAGGATAAGAGGGTAGATTTTAGAGAATCCATTTGCTTTATTCCAGGTAAACTGATGCAAGTAGTGTTTGGCCACTGGGATGTTGTCACCTGTCTGGCTCGTTCTGAGTCCTACATTGGAGGGAATTGTTACATCCTCTCAGGATCCCGGGATGCAACCTTGCTGCTCTGGTACTGGAATGGCAAAACCAACATCATTGGTGATAACCCAAGAGGTAAGAAAAAACCAAAAAAACCCTGGTTTATAAGGAGATTGTCTCAAAATGCCTTGAGCAAACACTTTATAGAACAGAATTTTAGGTAGGATGCTGTGTGCCCAATCCTCACAATTACATACGAGGCATTCTGGTTGGTTGCAGTGCAAGCAGCAGGGCACACAGAATATAACCAAACTAACCCTGCTCCAGCCTCATTCAGTTTTAACCCTTCCCCACTCAAACTCACCTTGCACTTGCCAAAGCATTTATTCTCTTTCATCTTGCACCATTTCCCAGGAATTCCTGAATCCTGTCTTTTATTCATGACAATGCTCTCTTTTAACTCTATAAAAACAGTGAACCACCATGATTGTTCAACTCTGTATTATGAAACAGGGAAGGTAGAAAGTGATCTTTACTAGTTTATGCCAGTTTCACTCCACACACGCAAAAAAATAATTTCTGGTCCCCAAAGCAAAGAAAAAGGCATATACACAGTTGCAAAAAAGCCTGGAGTAAGCCATTTTACAGGAATTAGGGGCTTTCAAGACATCTTGTGAGAGCTTATATATATATAAATTTAGGGGGACATCATAGCCAAACAGAGGTCCTGTTCAGCAAAAAAAAAAAAAAAAAGAAAAAAAGAAAAAAAAAAAAAAGCCCTGAAGGGAAGGGGTAAGAAAAGGATAGTCTGTCCTATGAAGAGTATTTATTAGGTATTCTTCCATTCATTTATGGTCTTCTCTGACCCTGTTTAAGTAGTAGTAAAAACTGCTCTGAATAGGGCAAAATGGACATCTGGAAAGCAAGAAGTGGTATTAGATCTGTCACATATTGCAGTTATAGCTGGCACACAGTTTGATATAATCAAAACAATACCTGACATCTTCCAAATTAATCAGTTTGGTAAAGCTGTGTGTTCCATATTCAGTTGGTTACTCATCTGGAGTTATTTGAATTTGAAACACAGAGGTGGCTTGACTGAAAATTGCATCCTGTGAGTGACTTTGAAGAAGCACAACTAATTAATATCACAACAAATATCTGAATTTAACTTGCAAATTATTTGATGTTGATTGTGAAAGCTATTCAAAAGTTGAAGAAGATGCACCTCAGTTTAGACAGTTGCAGAATCTTAAGGCAGAGGATGTGTGAAAACTATCCCTATTATTCTTCCAAGAATCCCTGTTCAAGAGATGGGAGATTTTTGGAGAAGTGGCTAGCAGAGTTTTATGAGCATCTTTAAATAAATATGGCTTTGCTTGAGGGAAAAAAAAATCTCTGTGAATACTTCATACATATTTTGCAGTCTGTCAATTTAAAGAAAATGCAAACTCTGTTATTTTTGCAGACCTTGAAAACTTGGAAACTCCAAAGAGTTCGTAGATTCCCAAGTGTGTTGTACTTGACCCACACTTGCCAGGCTTGCCTGCTGTGTGAGCAAGACCTTGAGGCTATAAGCTCCTTGATCACCCTAACAGATCACTTGTTGAGGTTCTGTACCTACTATTTGACTCAAATATGTACATTTTGTTGCAATCTATTGACTTTTTTCTCTAATGCAGATTTCTAAGGTGTTAGAATTTTGCAGTTTTCAGAGGCAATGCCAGGGAATTCTAGCTGCTCTTTAAATTCACACAGTAGCTACCTGGTAAATCTCTGTGCTTGTAGTTCTATTAGACTTGGACTTCTAGGGACTTGCAATGGCTCCTGTGTTTACCAACTGCCTATATGTAAGTTTTTTTTGTCATACAGCATGCCTGGAAACCTCTGTTATCAATTGGAATCTTGTGGCACTATACATAGTCCTAGACATGGGTATAGACAGTTCCTGCTTCAAAGAGATGGTAATCTGGGGTGTTTAATTTTTCCCAGAAATAGCTGTCTGTAGGCTTCTCTGTTCAGTCAGAATTTTTTTTGGAAAGACAAATGAAAGGAGCTGTTTCTGCTTAGTTCTGATTTTGTCAGAAATGGAAAGCACCAGCCGATTTGTTGGGTTCTGAGCCCTGTTACTGCAGCTGTAACTTCCATCCATTTGCAGAATGTTGATACTTAACTGGTCTATCTTTCTATTTGAAGCTAATGATTTTTTTTACTTCAAAATATAGTTTATTAATGCTTTCAATGAGCACTATTCACTGGAGTTTTACATACTCTCAAAGTTGATATTTCTTCTCTAATTATCTCTAATGTTCATCTTAAGATGACTTCACAGCAATGTGCATCTAATGGTACTTTACCAAGTCACGGTGCCAGAGTAATTTCAAGAAAAAGTGATTTAAACCAGGGAGTGTTCTTTTCCTCCTCTCATAGTACCTATTGCCTCAGATGTACATCAGCCAACAGGCTGATATCATCCATCTACTCTAAATAATATCCCATTAAGCACCCATTATTCCACCAGTTACATTTTATTTAGGTTTACTTGTCTGATTTCTTTACTTTCAGAGAACTGAGCTCTGGATCTCTTGTATCTATCTCTGGATCTCTCTCTCTCTGAGCTCTGTATATTAATGTTTTAGAATGATACTTAAGTTGAAAAGCCAGGTGGGCTATGGCACACATGATAAATAAGTGTCTTGCTATTCTTTATCAAGGACGATTCTAGAGCTAGCTTGACTGTTTTGAAAAAAATTTTCTGGTTTTGTTTTAACAGAAGAAAAATGTTACTAAAATACTGATTATTTACATAATTTAGCTTTTAACTTTGAGACTGACTATTAAAATAAATTACAGCTATGGAGTCTCACTATCTTATTTAGTTTCTCCCCAATACCTCTCAAATGCACTGATCAATGTAAACCAAATCTGACAAATTGAGGTCTCAGAGATATGAAATTTCTATACATGGGACACATCTGCTGGAAACTATTTTATTCTTCACAAAACAGCTTGATTACATTTAGGTTAAATCATTTTTTTCCTTCTCAAATTAAAACCTGAAATGCAAAAAAATATTTCATTATGCTCTTTGATCAAATGTAGAGTTTTCCTCTTTCTAAATTAATTGGTTTTGAAAATGTAAACGCATGGCCCTACTTCACTTTGGAGCACAAGCCTTTTTCTGATGCAAAAATATTTCTGGGGACAATTTCTGACCAAGCCTTGGAATAATTCAGAGCAGAGCTGAGAACCTGAAGTAGTTGTATCCTTTGGAATGGCCTTGAGCTGTTTTGCTTTCACATTAGTTAGCATAATTTACAGTGGAGATGTAAAGTCACTTTGAATAGTGCAAGGGGTTTTTCCTTTCCTCTCCTTGGCATGTGGCTGGCTTGGGGGAAGTAGGAGGGAGAGGATATGGCCCTCCCCTCGGTACTCCTTGGAGCCCATGTGTGATCTATGGCACACAGAGTTGGCTTCTGCATATTTAGAGGCTCCAAGGCACCACTTGGGCGTGTGACATTATGCACAAGGACTTGTGTGGTAGAATGTGTGTAGATTCCTGGGAGAGGGCTGTGGAAAGATGCTGTGTTTTGTCCTTGCGCAGCCTAAGGAAGTGGAGGTGGAGGGGAGGCAAGAAGTGGGGGGTGGGAAGAGGGATTGTGTGATGGCTGGAGAAAAGAGATGAGAGAATTCATTTGCATACAAATGGTGAGCATCACTTTCAGATCCCACTTTCTCTTTGAAGCTCAAGTGGCAACTCCTGATGTTTAGACATTTCCTAGGTTGGGGGATTGAATTTTCCTTTGTAACCACAGAACCACAGGAAACGGGGCAGCAGGAGCTTTGGTCACCTGATCTATTCTCTTTTCCAAATGAGGCCTTAACTATGCCAAAACCAATCTCCGCTGATGTTTGTCCAATCTTCCCTTAAAAACTACAGCAAATACATTTTTGGGCCTTAGAAGCCCCGTTCTTAGAGTCGTTTCCCAGTGTTCAGGCTAGTATCCAGTTCTTTTTGCAGCAATTGCATTCTATCATCTTTTATCTATTTTTCCTTTGTGTAGGGAACAGATTATTTCCTTCTTGCAGCTACTTCCAGTTATTTGGATTGCCATGACCTACAATTCTTTGCCTCCAACTTTAATAACTCATTTCTTTGTTTTTTGCCATAAGTCATGTTTTTCCAGACCTCTAATTTTTTTTTGTGTGTTACTCTCTTTAGTTGACTGTCTTCCTCAAAGCAGACCCAGGAATGCAGCTGAAGCCTTTCCAGTAAGAAGTAGAAAGCAACCTGTTTTGCAGACCAGTACTTTTCACATCCCCAGGGAATATCTGTTTCTTTCAAAATATCATGACACTGTCAGTTCTTTTATGGGCATGAGCTAGTATGAATTTCAGTGTTTTCTGAAATGTTTTCTTGTGTCTCCTTCTCTCTGTAGTTTAGCTGTGGAATCTCATCTTTAAACTTTTTGAAGTGTATTCTTTTTTTAGACTGTTTCTCCAATTTGTCAAACTTACTTTGAATTCTCATCCTGTCCTTCAGCAGCCTTGCAGCAACTCATATCTGCAAATATACTTTGCAGTCTTATTCTATTAAATTGGTCATTAAAGTAAATGTTAGCTAGTACACAGTTCAGAAATGTCCATCAATACATTTACCATTTTGACAATGAAAAGCTGTCAGAATATAGCTTTCCAATATATAATAGTATCTTCTGAATGTTTGCTTCCTTGTTTTCCTTAAGAAATTGCTCACATGGAACAGCACTGGAGATCTTACTAAAGTAATAATATGTGATGTCCCTGAACACATCCTGTTACTTTGCCATTGCAAGAAAAAAAATAGCTTTGACATGATTTGTTCAGAACAAATCCAAATCAGCTGTTACTCATCTCCTTGTTTTCTTGTAGGAAATTGTGTGTGTATATATAAAAATGTAAATGTTCTGCCAATATTTTTTTCTGTTTGTTGGGATTAAGCAGACTACTCTCTTAATTTTTCTTTTTCCTGCTTTTTAAACAACACAAAACTTTTTTTGGTCTTGCAGAACCCCACCCAATATCCGTGAAACAATTGTTATAACTCTGGGATTATTCATTGTCACAGTATCCTCAGCTCACTATTATCAGGCCAATTGAGTACGATTTTACCAATTTGAGTAACATTTACCTCATTCTCTAGTTGAGACAACAGTTTTCACTGCTGGTTTTACTTGGGTTTGCTGTCTGACTGCAACTGACCTTTTCTTGAAGTACTTTGCGCGGCATCATCAACTGGTATTGCTTGCTCTTAATAACAAACCAGCTTCTTGGGAAAACTTGGCATATTTTCGTGGTTTTAGAATGTTATTTCTGATGTCCTTGTTAGTTACATCTCATCTGTGTGTAGCTCTCTGGGGTTTGTGTCTTTTGCTCATACCTCGTTGCTTACATTGTTTCAGAAATATCTCATTTATTTTGATCTTTCTGCCTGACTTTCCTGTGTCAAAGTCACTGGAGAGCTCTGAGTTGTGCCAGCTGGGATCTTGTCTGTCTTATCCCTGTACTGCATTCGCTAGTATCCTTCTTACCTTTTCCTTTGTTTTTTGTAGGCTTAACTGCCCATTAACTCTTACAGAAGAATATTCTGTATCTATTGAAACCTGTTTTCCCAAAGTAATTCAGGAATTATCTTGTCCTTGATCTCTCCCTTATAAAGTGTATTGAACATTCTCATATCTTTACCACTTCCATGTAAATTCCTTTCAGCAAGATGGTTTTTTATTTGTTTTGCTGTATTGGTTATAATCATATCTAGGAGGTCATCTCTTGCTGTTATGTATTAAAAATTGTTACCAAATCTCTTTCTACACACATACTTGTGATATTCCTTTACCAACACATGATTTTGTAGTTGAAATATCCTATTTTCTCCAGTTTTCTTTAATAATCCCTCACCTACATGGACAAGGTAGAGGCCAATCGTAAATGTTAATGGGTGTAAATTTGTATCTTCAAGGTTTTGTAGCTATTTTGTTTGGGTGTACTTTCTTGAGGGGCAGGTTTATGGTGGTGAGTTTGTCTTAATATCATTTATGCTTCTAAAATGGTTTGTGCTTAAAAAATGGAGGCATTTCTACAGTCCAGTTAAAGATAAAATATTTTTCTGCTATTCTTGACTTTATTAATGGAATATAAAAATATGGTTCCGTTGCTTTCAAACATCTAGGAATGTGTCCACAATTAGGTTTTAGTTTTCATTTTTTTGAAAAAAACCCAAAATATTTTTAATTAGAAATTTTATTTGCTAAGGAAATTAAGGCTTGACTGATAAAAATCTTCAGTGCTATGAAATGTACAGTTTGTGTGTAACAGTATCACTACTGCTAATAGTAATGGGCTCTCTTCTGAATTATTGCATTGATCTTCCACACATATGTGAATAAAACAAATTATATTACCTCTTTTATGTTAGCCCATAAAACTAGAAAATGTTACTCTCTGTATGTATCACATTTGCATCACAAGGACTATGGGGATGCTTTCATTGCATAGCTTTATATTTTTTAGAGGGTGCTATATTCAGGTATTCTGAAGGGAAATAAATGGGTTTAGTGGTGTAGCTATATAGCAGGACTCACGTGAATGTAGGCGCCTGATTTCATATTTAAAAATAGAATTACTGTATTTAACTAAGATTTAATTGGGAAGATTCACTGAACAGTTTTGCTATTGAAAATGTGTAGAATATCTGCCTCAGATGCAAATTTTTTAAATGCATGATCATTTCAATTTATAAAATACAAAATCTTCCAAAGGATTCAAAATTAATCGCATTTCTTGTCTTGTTGAAAAACAGTCTTGTTCCTATGCAAGTTTAAAAAAAAACTACATTTTTGTTTGGTTTTTATTTAGCTAGAATTCCTAAATAAATATTTGAATACCTGCAAGACTTACATCAATTTACATTATTTTTTTATTAAATATATATATAATATGTATAGTGTATGTATTATAAATAATTATAAATCGTTATTAACATTAAAGCTATGATCTTGAAACTAAAGAAATAATTATTTTTAATTGTATTGGTAATTATAGTAAAAGATCAAACATCTGTATTTCATCAACTGTGGCAGACATTTTTCAGTTGGAAAATTAAAATTTTTTGTGAGTGCTTCATAATTAATTATTGAAGTGGACAATGCAAACAATTTAGACTTTGAAATTATACCTGAGGAGCATCTTTGTGTTGGTTGATTAAAGAATAATGTTGTGGGTTATAATTTCTTTGTACTCAGACACACTAATGCTGTAAAGTTGAATTCTGTGAGGATTTGCATAGATGCTTCTCTCTGCACACAGTGAACACTCGCACTGATTTCAAGCAGGTCATGTGTCTGCTGTTAACTCAGTAGCCAAAAAACCCATCTTTGCCTTCTTCCCTCATCCACATCTTGAATTAACCTATGTCTTGATGGCAGGCCTGCATGATCCAGACTTTTATTTTCAAAATTCATTTCAAAACCAATGGTAGTAGAGAAGATGTGGGTGCACATTGTTTCAAAGATTGTTTATAGTATAAATATTTATTTAGAATTCTAATCATTATTTTTAAAAAATTTGAAGTAATTTCCTTAACAGCAGCCTCTCTTAAAAGAATGAATTGGGAAGTAGTTGTAAAAAGCTTACCTATTAGTGTTCCCTTTTTCATTTATCCTGCTAAGTAGTAGGAGTATCAAAATGTCCATAAATCACTAATAAGGCTAGTTAGTAATGGAAATTCTCCTATTACTGTTACTTTCTGTCTACTGGAATAGCTAAAAATTTTTAGAGCCTCAAAATACTAAAATATGTTTGAAATTGCTGCAGTTGTAAATGCGATAGTCCACTGAAGTCAGCCTGGTAGGGAAAGAGTGTTGCTCCAGCACCGAGTTTTAGAACAGTCTACACATGCTCATTTAGGTGCTCAATAGCACTTTTATTTTTTTAACCCATGCACGTATTTTATACATTATTGTGTGAGCCTTTCTTAAAAAAAAAATAGCCAGTAAAGAATTCAGTATTAGTGTAACATTGTTTTACTACAGATGTAACAAATATTCTTTGTTTCTCAAAAATGGCAGGACAGGACAATGTTGCATGTAAAGTTAGAGTGCTTCAGCACCATCTGCTGGCATCCAGTTGAAGCTGATCTCAGGAATGCATCCTAAGCACTATACAGTAAAAAATTAAAAATACCTATTCACATTTTGGGGCCAAAAAATTCATTTGTAGTATAATTTTTATCATTTTTTTAAATTATAATGAGGAAGTACAATGTGAATTTAAGTTCTACATATGAACTGAAACAGAAATAGGTCAGGAGTGTTTTGTTAAGTGGGACTGTAAAAAAGAAATTTATTACTTTTTTCTTTTTATTTTAAAGGGCTGTAACAAGCCTAATGTTACATTTTTCTATGTGTGTTACAATTCAGTACAAAGTATATCATAGACAAGATACACAAAGCTTGGAAATAGTATCCGTAACGTGTTTTTGAAAGGTGTAGCAACCACTAAATATTCTTTTACCTAACATTTATTGCATTAGTCAATGTTAGCCTTAAAATCCTCATGAAAGCTTAGTGGACAGAACCCCTGATGCTGTAAATGGTTCCACAGTTCCCTGGAGCTTCACAGGTAACAAAGACTGGGGCAATCTGCGTGAATCTAGAACAGAGCCTTAAATTCTGCTGCCACAAAAGGTCACGGTCCTTTCTTCTTTCAGCTGTAACACATTGATACCTCAAAGACTTTGAGGCCTCAGTGAACCTCATTGTACGGAGGCCTCCAAGTACTCTGTAAATCACATAGAAATGATGATTCTACCTTCCACATATTTAAACTGGAAAAAAGATGACGAATAACAGGTGGATGAATTCTGGTATATCTGGAAACCTGCAATGATGGCACACAAGCCAGATAATTTTTGTATTTATATAATGACAAAAGCTGTGTCATAGATACCTACGGGGACAAGGTCTTCATTGAAAAGAGCCTGCAATAGCATTCACAGATAGTTTGGAAAGCAGCTAAATAGCCATAGTGGCTTGGTAGTGATAAGCATGTAAGTTTGTGTGCCATAAATATTTGTTTTGGCAAAAAGTTATGTCCTACAGTATTAAGTGTAGCATTTCTGTCATCCTTATTTTCAGTTAGCTAAGACATTTTGTTTCAGGACTTGTCAATCATTAATTCAAAGAAGTATTGTAGAGCAAGTTTTGGGGCAGCCAATAATGTCTGTATTTTGAGACTGGAAACACAGAAGGAGTTTGGATGCTGCTCTTTTGTCAGTATCCAGATTCAGGTGTTACTAAAATGCTCTATTTATGACTTGTAACTAATGGTTGATGTGGTAAAAGGAATTACATTCAGATGGTAAATGAATACAACCTTAATGTGCGCCATATACAGAGTTGTGGGATGATGTACTAATGCATCACATTTATTTACCTTGGTTGGTTGCCGAGAAAAATCACCATTCAGTTTAAAGTCTATACCATATAAGACAGAAGAGAGTAATGCAGAAGATATAATCATTTATAGTCTAGAATAAGATCACAGCATAAATGTTATAAACATTATTTGATCAATACAAGAATCCTGACTTCGGTGAGAAATTATTTTTAAGTATTTCTGGATCAAAATTCTAGTAGTACCACTAGCACCATGGAGATAGTGGAGCTATGGCCTACCTCATTGAAAAAGTATCTGGTTTAAAGAGTTACTTGTAGAAAGACAGCTAACTTATATATTCTCTGTACTTGGTGTATGCCACCAGCACTTCCCGTTACATTGGTAAATAAAGGTGGTAAGCATCTCTGTAGTACAATATACTACTGGTGGTAGTATTGGTTTGAAATTACCTTTATAAAAGTAATCAAATATTTCAAGCACAGACTTTAGAATTAATTATTTTGATGTATTTTAATAGGGGGAAATAAAAAGATCATAAAAATGTGCCAAACTACGTGGAATTATCATAGGAAGCCTCTCATCTCAGATTATATTTTGCCCAAGTTATGAAATACTGTATAGGTTTTAACTAGATGTAGTTATCTTGTTTATCTTACAACAGTTTCTCAGTAGCTGCTATTTCTGACTGAAATAATTGCTTGATTTTTTTTTTCCTTTTCTGTTTTTTCTGTTTAGGTTTGTTGTCTTTTTTTCTTGAACTCACTAGGTAATGGTACTATAAACCAAAAGAGAGAAATATGAAGAAAATAGATATATATATTTAGTATAAACAAAAAAAAAAGCCCCTTCATAAACCTGTTTTAGAACATTATTATACAAAAATGACAGTGTTCTAAGACTTCAAAGCTGCCATTTAAGTAACAGTTTATGAAGTCAGGATGGTGCAAATATTAAAATATCAGTGTACTCTGACCCCGACTATTCACCTGCAGATACTTTCCAGGGGCTTCAAAAAGTCCTGGGTTCAGTGGGAGGAGTCCTGCTGAATGACTTCCAGGACTTGCAGCAGATGAATCCCCACTTACAGAGAACCTGTTCCAGAAAGCTGTGTGTTGCACATGGTGCAGGAATTAAGAGACTGGGGATTATTGACTTTTGAAGTCTGAATTGTAATACCCAGTTTATGAAAGCCTGTTAGATCTTCTTCCTTATTCTGTTTGTTTTGGAAACGTAGTTTTTGTGACACAGCATGTATGAAAAATCTCTCATTAATACAGATTAAATGTTGGTCACTTGTTGCACTGAGTGACACTGAGCTAAGTATATCAAGTCTTCCTTTTATTTATATACGGTTATATTTACTGAAACAAATCCTACATGATAAATCTAATGTATTTTTTCCTTACTGAATAAACTATAACATCTCCTGTGCTTTGCATGTTTAGACTTTGCTTCAGGATAGAATGATCATCGTGCAAAGATGTTCTTGCTTTTTCAGAAAATACAGGGTTGAAGTGTTTTTTCACAAAACCAAAACTTCCATCTTGGCATAAGGTTGTACTTTTTGTGGTAAAGTAAGTCTGAACAGATGGGAAGTAGTTTGAAGGAATTAAGAGGAAATGCTGATGGAGTGTCACATGAAACACCAGACAACAATGAAGTTCCTATATAATATGAAAAATATCATATTGTTATATAAAAATTCTTATTTACAAAGAAAAGATTATTCAAACTGAAGCTTTAGGAATACTTCAGCGATTTTGTGTGGTATCACTTGAGTAAGATCTCTCATCCATCAGATAATTTTCTATGCCAGTGAAATGGGGTTCTAATAATTTGGCCAATTATGTGATCTATAAATAATGCACAGACTTTATATAATATTTGACAGTTATCACTTCGATGCAGATAGTCTGAAACCTGCTATATAATCAACATAGGACCTTAGCAGCAAATTAGTTTTCTTTATTTACCTACATTTTGCTGAGAGTATTTTTGTCCAGATGTCCTATATTCTGTACATACATCTGTACTTCCCATGTTCATTTCAAATCTTTTATTGTTTTCCTCATTTTTTAATCATCAAAAACAACTTCCAAATTGGGAAAATTTAAAAGTTAATTTTAGAAGGCCCTTCTTACATGTATAGTTTGGTTTGGTTGATGTATCATTCTAAGAAGGCACTCAATCACTTTTGCAAGAAATAGGTAAAAAGACAGATTTAACTGATGCTTCATTTGATTTGGATTTTGTATTGACATAAAAATGCATAATTAATTTGTCATTTAAAAGTGCCCCACAACCTCTGAAATTAGAGAATAATTTAGAAATGGCTGTTTAGGTCTCTGTGACAAAATAATTAACTGTCTTCTCAGTGTAAAACATAAAAAGGAGCACAGTGAAATTTTATATTTTAATGTGTTGCACAATATTATCTCACTCATAAATAGTAGGAAGAGTATCTGGTATTTAATTGTGAAGTAAGTTTTTTAGCTAATCCTTCATTTGATTTCTTTTTAGGAAGATATTTTTCTTCAAATGAGATCTTGTGTTTGGCTCAGCTTTTACGGCTTAGTGCTGAAAATAAAGAAAGCGGCCATTTCAGGAATTTGCTGATGGATTTAAAATGTCATGATCCTGCTTGGTATTGTAACATCACCAAAGCTGAAAAAAATAGTGGAGAGAGACCCAGTAATACAAGCCAATTTCTTGTTCTCTCCAGTAAGGCTTTTCTTCTTCTGGATATCATTAAACTGGAATAAAGTTTTGACTTTGCCGTAATCCCACTGCTCCTTTTTAAACATAGTCTCCAAAAGTCTGACATTTTTTCACTGATATATCACCACAGTCTGACATGATATCCATGCTCTTCTTTTATCTTCTGGAGCTTGAATTTTATGATTTAAAATGTACTTTAGTCACTTAAGTAAGAGTGATATTTTATGTTATTTTCTATGGGAAAACAGCTTTGCAGAAATCATTTATTGGAATGTAGGTGAGTTCTTTTGAAATAATTTGAATGATTGCTGCAAAGGTAAAGTATTCTGTCCATTACTGGAAAGTAACTTTATATGTGCCTCTTGGGACTTAAATCATTGATGGCATTTGTAGCAATGTGAATGTGGCATTAAGAATGTTACAGAATTCAGCTCCAAGCAGCGATCCGGTGATGGGATAGTCTAAGGATATCACTATATCCTACACTGAAAAAAGCACATCTGTAAAACTATTGTGTCCTGGTTATTAGTGCTAGGATTTGAACTATCTTTAATTTCATTTGACTTGTTCATCTTCCTTAAGGATCTCCATAAAGATTCTATGAGTGTTCTTTTCAGCCCTTACTTAGGGTTTGCATCAGTGGTCGTAAACCTGCTTAGCGGACAAAGACTCTCTTCCCTTTGAAGTCACTTCCCTAGCTTTTCAAAAGGGTCTGTGAATCTGTTCTCCTAAAACAATTTAGAAAAGTTTGAAGTGGTGCCCCTTAAACCAGCAACAAAATAAAATTTTCTCTTTGCATTATTGAAAACCATGACAATCTTTTGAACCAATAACAGTCTAAAAGCTTTTAAAGAAATCTGTTCTGCTCTATGACCAGCTTTCAAGTTGACCCCATTATTTGAGAAATCAGGCTTGGGAACCCCTAAATACTTGACATTCTTATCAAAGGAGTCAGCCTGACTTTTCACAGGACTCTTCTTTTACAGTATCTATTCAAATCCTGAGTTCTTTAAAGATACTACTTAGTTTTTTTCTTTTTTTTTTTTTTGTTCATTTGGGTTGGGTGTTTTTTTGTGGGGTTTTTGTTTGTTTTGTTTTAGTGTTTCTTTATTTCAAATATAATTTAGGAAACAGTTGATACAATCTATGAAACACTGATCCTTCCACCTGTAGATTTATACTCTGTTATGTTTGAAGTCAAGTCCAAATTCTGAAAAGACTGTGAGTGTTACTTAGGCAATTTTTTTTCTGTGAACTGTGATAAATATATATGCTCAGTTTCTACTTCTTGATTTAAGAGTCTTATCGCCTACATTTAATGGATGTAGTTGCTGACAGCCTTATGCAGATAAAACCCATAATAATGTAGTTGCTATAAGCAATAAATTTACTCTCATGATTTTGTATATCTGCAAGTCCTAATAATTCATTCAGGCATTGCTTCTCATAAGTGCTTCTAACTCCAACATCTTATATTCATTACCTCCTGCAATGTTGTGTATTTAAAACTTCTCTGATTTCAAAAGCTTCATTAATGTGAAGTGTATAATTACATTAATTCCTTGCTGATCTATGCGAGTATAGATCTATGTTAATTCAATTTCTGAAAGCAGAAGAAAGCAATAAAACCAGAATTCTAAAATGTTGCTAATATAGGCAGCTCATTAAAAGAAAACAAACTAACAAGACATTTAAACGCACAAAGCTGGCATATTTTAGGGCTTGGTAATGACAGGGAGAAAGAATTGGGTCAGCAACATTAAATTGTTACTGCATAGTGTGACTGTTACAGTTACATTTTCCCCTAAAACTGCAGGTTTGCGGCTTGGCTATAGAGAGCTCATTTATGAATCTTCTGAGGTGTCCAGCCCACGTTTACTGGGGCAAGGTTCAATAGAGCAACTTGCTCTGAAAGGTTTGTGAGCAAAATTCACAGGATCAGCCACCTGAGAAGTGCCTAGAGGTTGTTAAATTCACCCTTATGCTTCTAATTTGTTGGGAGGTTTTTTTCCTTTGCTCCTGAACTGTCTGCCATACTTCCTGGGCTTGAGTCTGTTTTTTCAAACATTGTGTGAAACAAAAGTGACAGCTTTTAATGACTGTTTCTTAAGAGATTAGGATGATTCAGCAAGTTGCTCTAAAGCATGTTCACATTTAAAGTGCTGGCAACATACATGCCTGGGTGTGTACATGTATGCACACACATATATAATGTCTATGGCTATATCTTAGAAGAAATAGAGTTATTTACTTTTCAAGATTTTGTATTGTTGATACAAAATAGTAACTGCAGAATAAATGAAATTTGGAAAGGTCAAAATTCTTGATTTGAGACTTTGTCAGAGAATATGACCTTTACTTAAAAGCCACTGGAATGTGGCAGCTGCACAGATGTTTTGGGAGGTGGTATAAATTGTTTGAGTAAAAATATTTTATGCAAGCCCAGATCTTCCACCTCTTTTGCAGAGAAGTCTCTGATGGAGGGTCTGAGAAACTATCCCTTTAAATACAGCTCCATGGTCACTAATAACACTCAGTACCAGTATTGCTGGTGCTGCTCTGCATGGACAGATTAATGGCATTATGCTGGGTTAATATTTTTAAATTTACAACCCCAAATGTAATTTGATTGATGCTAACTTAGTAACTAATGGAGTCAATTGGTCCCACTATTACTCTGTGTCTTTGTAAAACCATCTCCTCTTTTTCAAGTGAAAAAAGAGGTTGATTTTACCACTGCTTTACTGCTTTGTTGATGTCTCACATATCATCGTTCATTGTGAAGTGAAATTATTTCCTGCTGCTTAAAAACTCATCTAAACCTTTTGAAAACTACATTATAGCATTGCCCAAGAATCATCCTTTGGAGTTTAATGCTTTGTAGAATGCTATGAATGAGCTAATTGTATGGTAATACAAAAATAACTTTGTGATTTTTTTGAAATGCCAGCACTCTTGAAGAGGGCAGTGAATAACCTATGAGCAAAGATATAAAACTATTTAAAGAGCTTTATAGCATTTGCTTACCCTTTCTCTGCCTTGACCTGGAGAATAATGTTTTTCCTTTAAATGTGCCAGTTTTGCAATTGGTTTTTTTTTTATTTTATCCATATATGTTTGATTATAAAGAGAAGTACAAAAAAATACAGTTCCTGTAGCAGGGAAATGTCTAATAGGAGCATTAATGTTGGGTTTGAGTGGGACTTCTTTGCAAATTCATCAGAAATTCATACTGACTGTGGTCCAACTCCACATCTTGCAAAGAACTAGACTTCAAGTTGAGGTTTCCCCACGGTTATTAGGTTAAAATAAAATCAGTCACTGGAAGTTTTCCTTTGTCTTTGGGCACTTTAGGTGTCTTCTCTTGATAGCTCCTGTAATGATACTTGCATTTACTAATTCCTGTTGTAGGAAAGGGTAGTAATTGACTTAAATCTCTCCCTCCAGAAAATATAACTTAGAGGGGGAGAGAGAGGGAGGGGAAACCGACTTTGGTTGGTTTTACTGCACACCTGACTTTCAGTAAATATGCAGGCAGAGTGCTGCTGCTGTACTAGATAGGTAGGAGTACAACACTCCTGTATGCAAACAGGAGCATTGAAGTGATTTGTAAGCAACATGAACTCAAAGAGCAAGGAAACAGGGTGCTTCAGTGATGGAAAGCAGTGATTTTGGGAATAAATTGTAACCAAGATTGCTTTTATTGTTTTTTCACTGAAGGTGATTTTGCAACTCCTCGAGCTGTTCTGACAGGACACGACTATGAGATCACCTGTGCTGCCATTTGTGCTGAGCTTGGTCTGGTAATAAGTGGTTCAAAAGGTAAGGTAGCTCTTGCCATTTCTTTCTGTTTGTGAAGCTATAATCCTAATGCCAAGAGGAATATAGTCTCAAGTGGTAGAATTTATAAACTTTATGGTGGTTTTATTTCTAGCCTTTTTTTTAGTTGCTGTGGAATTTGAAACCTCTTTTTAAGCACGTTGAAACTGAGGATTGTTCAGATGTTTATAAGAAGAGGCAACCACATCAGTTTCCCTCCTGATTGCTATTTCTGTTTGTTTATCCGGTGTGTAATTGCATATAGCATAGTTGGATACAGCCTTTGAGGGCCAGGATGGTGAAGAGTGGCTGTAATGGATAACTTCTCAAAAAGGGGGAAGCAAAAATTAGTTTTGAGAGAAAGAGAATGTACTGGACTGTTTTTTTGATGAAGGGTGTGTATAAACCACTGGTAATTCTGTTCAGGCTCTTTCAGCTTGTCTGCAGAGCCTTTAATATGCTCCATTTGTATTTTCAAAGACCTGCTTTTAGCGGGCGAATTTTTAAGAGTGATGTTGATTCTGTGGGTATTCTATATAATTTTCTTATTTGCTTGGAATTAGTATCTCTCTACTTTAGTGTTTGTGAAGTAGCTACTCAGAGACACTTTTTCAGAGTTGGATGTACTCGTGGTCTGTACCTGTGTGCTTTTCTGCCTTATTTATGTGAACTTGTGTGACTTTTGTGCAAAGCAGATATTTGTCAGAATATGTTGAAAAAGCAAATATTTGGTGGGTTGTGTATGGCTTGCAATCTTAATATGAAACATACACTTGTAGAATACCTACATAGTACTCTGTGTGTCTGTGTTTCGATAATCTCCTTTCAAGGTTCAGCATATTTAATTATTCAAAATAAATTAATCACAAAATTAGCTCTCAAAATTAACTACTATTTGCTTTAAAAGAAAATCCACAGAAGGCAATCTAGGTACTTATACCTTAATGCAAAGCTTTCAAGGGATAAGCTGTTTATCTTAGTGTCTGGCACCCTTAAAGTCATAGCCAATTCACCTAAACATGGTAACAACCATTATAAAGTAATATAATAGTGATTATTTAAGTAGAAGTCATGACTTACTATTTGAAAAGTGATGTCTTTAATTGAGCATATAAATCAATAACCTGAGATCCTGTTCTGTCTCACTAGAAGGACCATGTCTCATACATTCTATGAATGGAGATCTCCTGAGGACATTAGAAGGTCCTGAAAGATTACAAGGTCCCGAAAGCTGCCTGAGACCAAAACTTATTCAAGCTTCCAGAGAAGGCCACTGTGTCATATATTATGAAAATGGCCTCTTCTGTGTGTTCAGTGTGAATGGGAGACTGCAAGCCACTATGGAAACAGATGACAAGATAAGGGTGAGTGTCCTCAAGTGTATGCTAACTGCCAGCTGCATGGGGAAAAGCTGGCAATGCTGGAATTGTGTGGAGACTCTTTCTGTAGTCAGACCATGAATATGTGGTACCAGACCATAGCATAGCAGCATTCTGAAAAAATTTAAGGGGACCATGTACTCTTGATAACATTAGGATGTGTATTTTACAGTTTTAACTGTAAAATAACTCTGTTCATAAAGTAAGGAATACTGTGTAGGCATTTCCTTGAGCTGGAGAATAAAAATATTACTAATTGCTGACCAGGAGAGGCTGTGCTGCATCTTTGCTTTTCAGTCTGAAGGCAGGAGGTCAGTGACATGCTATTTTGGATGTTAGTTTTCCCTTTCTTTTGGCATCTCTGACTGCATTCCTGCATCCTGCTTCAGCTAGCATGTGTTGTGTTGAGCTCCAGGAAGTTTATAGGGATATATCTATACTTCAACTCTTTTAGCCCTTTGGCATTTTTGAAGTGGGCAGCAGAGTTCCACATCGTTAGCTGCAGGAGACATGGAGCAAGTCCAGAACTATGCAGGAGGCATTTTAAGCCTATGGCTTTATAAAAATTATTTTATAATACAAAATGAAGGTCTCTTGACAGTTCCTGTGTAATAGTACCTATGAAACAGAGCAGAAGCTGCCAGCTGTACTGCAGTACCACACCTCCAAGCTGATTTTCGTAATCTGATGGAAGATCCCAGGAACTCAGCTGCTGGGATTTCCAATGTTCTCTTGAGTTGAAAACTCTCAAAAGTTTTTCCCTTATTTGGATTACACATGTCAGGAAGAAAATCCCTCTCTGCCATCATGTGTGTTTTACAGAATTATTGGCATTCTTTCAGCTGTTGTGCAAAGTTGTGAGCACTTCTTTCCATGCTAAAGGTAAAAGAATGTGTCAATGTATTTTAAAGAGTTTTGATCTTCCTTTTTTGCACTTTATAGTTTGTATGGAACTGCTTCGTTAGCACTGAAGTTTCTGGTACAGTTCAGTATATTCCAGTTAAAACCTTTTAAAAGTCCTACCATGTACTATGCTCTGCTAAACCAGTATCCCTATGTCATCCATCCAGAATGTCAGCTATGCTGGTGGTGGAATATACAGAAATAACTCTCTGTGTTGGTCCCTTTTCCATAGTGAGAGTGCAGTCTAGTGGGATTAGAGGGCATTTGATTTCTGTGTTTTGTGGCAGCTACAGGTGCAGGTTTGAGGCTGGAGAAGTGAAGTGAAAATGTATATATTTCTGTTCCCAGGCATTTTTTCCAAATTAATGTAGATTTTTGCACTGATTCCCTGAAATTGTACCTTTGGCCGTCCTTGTACAAATACTTCTGAGATTTTCAGCCTACCCTTCATCCCAGAGTTCTTTCTATAAAGCAAGACCATATCACAGTGTTTTCTCTTTTTACATTAATAATGTTGATAATCTGTCACTTTCAGTTGTGATTATGTTGTCAGCTAGGCCAGCAAATCTGTAAAATATCTAGAAATCCCTTGCCGGCTAAAACAATTTCGGTAGTGTTTCAGTCAGTACCCACAGCTTTAGGAATGTTGCTGGAAGCAATTGAAGTTCTGCTCTCTGTGGGCCAGAATTATGTTTGTAGAGGGGTTTGGGGTTTATTTTGTTTTGTTTTGTTTTTTTTTCCGTCCCAGTGGTCCAAGCTTTACGCTTAAACAACCTACAGTGTCTCTCTGCCAGTGCTTCTGCACTACATCATCGCTGAAGGAAGAGTGGCAACTGCATGATTAAAGTGGGGCATTTAAAATGAATAGCACCTACCCATGGGCTGTGCTGACAAACATTGGCTTTTGCTTGGGGAGGATAGAAAAGGGAAGGAAAAATGTCATAAATGTGGAATTTGTAATATCACAGCTTCGGTTTTCCTGTGTCGTCATGGGCCACTATTTCAGGACATAATTTGTAAAACTAGCAGTTTTCAATAGTGACGTTGGGATAAACATTCTCATTTTCTTTCTTGTATTCTTGTGCTAGGAAACTGCCATAAAAATTCAGAACCTCTGGGGAAATTCAGGGCCTAATCAATGCCTTCCACCTGTTTTTGTTTTAAATACTGTATTGCTCAGTGAAGCTTAGGCATATCACAGTACATCTACCATGTAGTGTTTAGATAACTTAATGAATACCTTTAACTCTAAATAGTCTGCTTGTTCTGAGAGGTAAAGTTATTTTATCCTAAACAAAGATTGTATGCTGTTTCACCCAGAGGAACCAATTTATTTTCCTTTCCTGAGTCTGTTTTGAAATGTGGAAGTACCCACAAGACTCCTGCTGCTGTAAGCCAGGGCTGTCACAGTGTCAGCTCTGCCTTTTTACAAAGCACTGCCTTTCAAAAACCTGAAATGTTAAAAGGGATTTGTGCAAAGTTTTGAGACTTTCCAGGGAAATACAAGTCAAGAGAACATTGCTGAAAACTATTCAGCAATTTAGAACATTGCTGAAATTGTGTGCTTTGGGGATTATTTGAGAGTCTGAAGCTCATGTTGTGAGAAAGATTAGTTGCAGGGTTGTTTCAGTTTCATACCTAGCAGAATTGCAGATAAACTATGCTGGGGAAAAGCAGAACAGTAAAATTGATTCATGTCACCCTCTATACCAGCTGGAGTACTTGGGAGTAAAAGCATCCTTTCGTTTGTTAAATCTTGAAGGGTGTATCATGAAACTGAAATGTTGACAGGGTCACCTTTTTCTTCCATTCATTCCTTCATCCCTTCACTCATTCCTTCATCCCTTCATATATATATATATATATATATATATATATATATATATATATATATATATAGGCAAGTGACTGAGAAATTTATTTTTAAACAATAAAATTAAATAAATCAACATCTTGTCCTCGTGACAAGCCAGTGACTTAGTAAAAATTGCATAGGTGTTAGTAAGGGTTCAAAGCCTGTACTTTATTTAATCAAAAGATCACAAAGCCTACTGCATGTTGCAGGTAGTGGAAGAGTTAAAGATTAATGGCTTTAATTTGCCTTTTAATATAGCATTTCTTCAGTAAAAGCTTCAAGTATAAAATTTAAGTGAACCATGACCATAAGGTTAATGGATTTTCATCAGCTGAATTTTATACGTGTAGCAAATAATTATTTGTCACGGTCTTCACTGCAATTTGGAAATACCCTTAGGAGACTGCTATTGTTATAGAGAAGAAAACTACCCCATATTGATTTTTGCTTCTAATGAATAATCTCTTTAATACTTTTGTGGTTAGTTAGATCTTGTGATCATCCACTCAGTGCGTGCTAGATCTAGATAATTTTCAGTCTTACCAGTTTGTTTTCTGCCCCTTTCTTACTCTACTCTTCTAAGACAGTCTCTAAATTAGGGTCCTTGTGCCTGTGCTTTCAAGGTGCCTAGCACATTTTTGATAGCAACAATCACAGAAGCAAATAATGGTTGGAATATTTATTTTTGGGGGGGAGAGGAAGAAGCTTCAACTCAGAATACTCAATTTTAGTCTTCATTAGTGTTCTGTTTTCCATACTTAGCTGCGGTTGGAAAAACTCTACAAGTTCTGCTTTGTTGTGTTTAAATTTACATGTATGTCTTGTCATCTTAGTTCAAAACACAGATGGAATAGGTTTATCATATTTTCTTTTTTGCTCAGTGTTACATTTTGTTTACAGTATATGTTTGTGTTTTAATTACACTCCTTTTAAAGTTATTGTGTGAAATAAAATTCCAGCAATGTGATCCAGTCTGACTCCTTGGGAGTTGTTGCAGTGAACACTCAAAATTTATAACATAATACAGAAGCTCTATCTTAATCTAAGTGTCGCGCATCGTATAATTCTTACAGGATATATTTGGCATCGCAGTAATGGAGTGCAGCAATACAAAAAATACAGATGTGCAATATGTCTGACTTCAGTTACTGCTGCTCACAAAGCAATATCTTACACACACTGTATATTTTGGTTTCTAGGCTTGTCAGCCATCTGTATAAACACTTCAGTGTTGCATGAATGTAACGTCTTTGTGTTTTAGTTTCTCTGATTTTTTTGTGGTGCGTGTGCTGTAAATTCTCTATATTAAGAAAAGTCCCAAACTTCTTTTCCCTGAAGTATCTAAAAAGTTTTGCATATTTGCAAACCTGTATAAGCAGAGACTGCAAGTGCCAAAATAATTACAGATTTCAGTAGAGATATGTTTGCAAAATCCTGTCTTCAGTTTTTCTACTGTTTCCTAAATTTGAACCTCTGAGCTGGAATTTTGCTTGTAGACTATCATCTTGAGGCAATGCCCTTGCCTTGACAATGTTTTAATCAAAAAGAATCAATTGTTTGTAGAGAGTGTGTTTATGGAATTTATAAGCCACTGCTGTGAACATCCTCCATTTGTAAATCATTCTCTTGAGAAGTTGGGCCAGCTGAAATTTATCACAAATTAATCCTGATGTGAAGGGTGTGTATTGCATTGAAAGGCTGCCCAAATTTAGGGGATTCACTAACCTCAGGTTAAATTTGTAGATAATGCTTAGTATATAGTATCTGTATTTTGTACTGAACATCTGTAGGCCGTGGATGCAGTTTTTCCCTGCAACCAATCATCCCTCACAAAGAAGTGCACAAAAGATCCATGGCAAGAAATGTGATGGCTGTGACCCTGGGCAAGGAAAGGGAAGAACTGATAAGGAAGCAGAGGAGAAGGAAGAGCAGAATGGAAGACTGGCTGCTCCTGTGCTGAGTATTGTGGACAAATCTAAAAGCAGAGAAGGAAAAACAGAAGTCAAGCTGGGGAGCAAAAATCAGAAAGAGAGTGGAGAAGAGGCATCTGAAAACAGGATGAGAGCACAGGAAAAGGCTTGGGCTTACTTAAAATTATAAATCATGGTCCAATATGTTTCAAGGGTCTTGATCTTGCTGGTGGCTCATACTGATGTCATTCCACATGACAGAATCCATTCAACTTTCTGATTTTATTTCTTTGGAAAATGCTGCAGACTTTTCAGTTTTCCTGGACAGTTGGAGGATGAGGCCATAAAATCAGGGCCTGGTATCCTCTACTGCTTACATTTCTTTTCTGCACAACAGCAGGGCAGCGGCCTCCTTTCAGATGAAGTTTTTATCCTTCTCATGGTTTCTGTAGTAGTAATTACTGAGACCCATATGGAAAAAGATGCTCACACGCTGTGAGAAGAGTCACTCATGGAGTCTTCCAAGGGTTGGTGTTGGGAACCAGCTTCATTCAATGCTTTTTGAGGTGAGGAATGCTGAAAGTTTACAGAGTGATGAAGGCAATGCCTGAGATGAATAGAGAATTCTTATTCAGGAAATTCCACAATATGAGAATGTGGTGTATTCATTGAAACTGGTAGGATCATCTCAAAATATGGAATAAACCTGTGGTAAACTTCTGCCAATTTCTTGCCCCCCTCAGAAGGCATCAGCAGGTGTAAGAACCATAATAAGAGATGCGGGGCTCCAAGTGGCTCTTCATAATGCAGTTTATTACAGCCAAGATGTTACAGTAGTCCAGGGTCATGGGTGACAGAGTCTGTGCCTACAGCTGTCAGCTCCAGCTGCAGACAAGCCCGAAGACCTTTTAATTTTGGTTACAGTGCATTATATACTTTTCTTTGCTGAGCATCTTAATACAGAAGAACCAATCTATACCTTAACTTTTACCTATAGCCTATCATAACTACTATAATTACCGTATTCATGTTACTATTCTCCAGTCACTATAAGTTAGTACATTAAAGTTTAAGCTAGAAGTTGTTTTTCAGTTTTCTTGCAGTGGAAAATTCTGAGACCTTTTTTCTACTTGGAACATCGGCAGACTTGTTTGCCTGTGCTATCTTTTTGCTTGGTAAAAACATCTTGTTTGCGGTGAGTTTATCCTATGCTCTAAGTCATAAAATCCCCTTCTAACTAACACACCCTTTGCCTTCTTAGTTATCCAGTAAGACTGGCTCAGCAATTCTTTTCTTCTGTATAAAAACTTGCTTCCATTTCTATTTAATTCCCAGGTTCTACATTCAAAAATCTTTCTGCCAAGCATACATATCTGTGAGACTTTCTTGTCAAACTTTCATCCTTCCCAACAAGCAGGCTCAAAGAAAGATTAAGAAAATTCATGGGCAGCATTTCCATAAGTAGACACTAAAGGGAACAGGAACTTTCTGATCTTCCTAATCCAGTGATTTTGGGTGCTGTGGTGCACAGGGGGAGAGGGCTGTGTGCTGACCAGGCTGGCAGCATTTCCTGCTGCCATTGTTGTAGAGAGACCTCTGGGCTAGATGGGTCATGATCTCTCACCCCATAAATTAGCACTTGCTCTAATAAAATTTCAAGTTCAGTTCTCTTAAGACCCGTTTTGGCTTATTTACACTGGGAAAATCTTTCTTTTAAGAAAGATTTCTCCTGAATCCTGTCCATTTAATATCTGATAGTATCATCTGGTATAGTCTTCAGGTAAAGAAGGGAAATAATTCTTCTGGGTATTCAGTATGTATCTTGATTTTTTTCCCAATAGCACACAAGAAATACTAAAATAGATTGAAAATTCCTGTTTGAAGAAGTCTTGACTCTGAAAAACAGTTTATCCCATCTTTCTTCATGATCTGGTTCCCAAATAAAGATTTCAAATACAGATTTGCCATCAGTCCCCATGATGCATACAAAACATTCATATGCCATTGAATTTTTCACAGGCAGTTTCAGGATGAATGATAAAAGGAAACACAGTGTCTCTTAAGAGAGGTGGATAATTATTTTATTAATCTAGTGCAGGAATATAAAAGTGCTGGTCTAAATTAATTTTAGTGATTCTTATAACAGTTCAGTTCCTGTCAACATTCAGCTTCTGCTAGGCTGGTATTAAAGACCCTTGGGGGAATGTCAGGTGCTATATTTTAATGCCAATGCTGCTGCATCTTGTAAATCTAGCTAATTAGAAGAGTAAATTTCTTTAGCTGACCTCATATTGGATCTTTGGAACCTGGAATAAATCACAGGTCAGGTGAGACTTAACTAGTGACATCTAATGTATTGGAGATTTGTGCATAAAAGCATTAATTCTTTTGCTGGGTAAAATAACATAACAATAATGTTGCTTCCTAAAAGCTTGTGTTGATATCAAAGTCTCCCTGGACATTCAGCTATCAATATGAAACCTTTTATTGAAAGGAAAAGTGGGGAAGTAAGAGCCACACACATTTATCTGACAAATCTTCCCGTGCTTTTCCCCCAGGCCATTCAACTGAGTCGGGATGGACAGTATCTGCTCACAGGTGGAGACAATGGCATTGTCATGGTCTGGCAGGTGTGGGACCTCAAACGGCTCTTTGCTTACCCAGGGTGCGATGCTGGAATCCGATCCATGGCCCTGTCCTATGACCAAAGGTGAGACCAAGTCTGGTCTGGACAAGAGTATTGCGGAATACATATTTACAATTAAATTGTATTTTTGTTATTGTTCTGACTGTGATTTTCTGTGGGTCACAGATTCTGCTGATTATCTTGAGAATTCTGTAGAGGCAAAAGTTTTTTTTTTAACATGTTATATTTAGGGCAGATAATATTTTTTAGGATTTCAGCTCTTTGGGGAATGAAGAGAGAGCCAAGAAAACTTTCTTTGTCAGACTTTCAGGATAGGCTGAGTTATTGGTTTGCACCAATGTACAGTGTGGGTCACATGGAGGTGAAAGTTTACATGTGTGCTTTCATCTCTCTTCTTTCACTTACAAGACGAATAACATTCCTAATTCCAGACTTTCATGTTAAAGATAGAATAGTTGGAATAGGTGCACAAGAAGATTCCCTCCACACATCCATATATTTCTCAAAGCAAAGTGTCATTCTCAGTTCTAGAAAAGTTATTTTATCCACATACAGCATGACCCTTTTTGAACAATCCTCCTGCTGAAGGTGGCCAGTTAAAATTTTTACCGCAGTTTCACTTTGCACTTTCCAATGCAGCTGTACTTGACAATACTTCAGTGCTTTTATCACAAAAATATTGTTTGTTTATAAGATGGGTATTTCCCATTTCATCTGTACACCTTTAGCTTTCAGGCTAGGATTTTATTTGCTGTGGTGTATTTACTAAATGGTGTTTCTGTGTACTTCTAAAGCAGATTCATCTCCTAAATCCCTTACAGATGTCTATATTATGCAGTAAAGTATGTTGCTGAGGCTCTTAGCCTTCCACTTACTGAAATCCATACTGAATGTTTTTAAAATTTTTATCTGTGTTTCTAAAACTTACACAAAATCAACTTTAAAAAATCCAAACCAGTAAAACCTGTGAACTTCAATGAAACACTGAACAGCTTCTTGAGAAGCATTATTAGAGAATATTGGCATTTTGGATAAAGTGGTTCTCCATTAAAAATAAGCCCTTGCTGTTAAATGTATGTCCAAAACTGTTGAATTTTAGACCTTGTAAATTTTGCATTTAGAGAATCTTTAATTAATGACATGTAATGAACTGAAATTTAATATGGACATAGAGAAATTTATCTGTGGCCTTGAGTTAAGAACCTATGCACTATGGGTTGGAAGACAAGGAAGAGAGAGATTTACTCAGAGTATTTTACTGATTAATGACAGGTAATTACTCTGAGCTATTTAAAAGACATTTTAATGTAATAGAAAAACAATCAAAATTGTACTGTTGACATGAAATAGGTGATTCTACCAAAATGCAATGTTTTGATGATCTCATACTTAATCTTCACTTTGAAAAAAAGATTTGCAGCCTTTCACTCTGAATTTTTTAATTCTAAGGCTTCATTCCGCCAAAATACCAGGATTTTATACATCCTTATAGTTCTGATTTTTGTAATACTTTAATGAGACTGTAGAAAAAATAATCTGGAGACTGATTGTGTACTGTGTCAGGGTCATGGCTTTTCAAACACATCTATATGATCTCCAGAAGCAGGCCAAGGGTACGGAATTCAGAAAGAGTGTCTCAGTGGGAAAGCCCAGGGATTGCTTTCAGGAGCTTCCAAAACAATCAAAGCCTTCAGTTCTAGTATTTCCAACTGAAGGCTTGTGCCCACACCCAATTCCTTCATGCAGATGTGCTTAATTGGCGGAGTTGAAACTGAAATGAACACCCTGCTGGCTTTCCTTCCCTTTTCTGCTACACCAGGTCTTCATACCCTCTCCAATACCCCCCCAAAAACCAGCCAAGAAGTAATCCTGGGGAATCCCAAGAAGCATTGCAGGACAGCAATGCTGGTGAGCAGTTCTTTTGTCCAGCTCTCAGGTGTAGCTTTAGGCTGACCTTACAAACTGTTGCATGGTGCTTTGTGTGTTTTCTGACCAGTGAATCTGCTTCCTTCAGGTGTATAATGACTGGAATGGCATCCGGGAGCATCGTGGTTTTTTACAATGATTTCAATCGCTGGCACCACGAGTACCAAACCAGGTACTGACCTTCCCAGAGGCCAGGACAAGCACTGACAGGAGCAGCTGTGGCCGGGAGGGAGCTGCGCATAGCACTGCCTCCCTCGGGGTCGAGCTGCCACACGGCTCCTTATAAATACTTCTATTACATCTGAATGTAACTGAAATTTGCTGGAAGAAGCAACCTATTTTTTAAAGTTAATTGCTATTTTTGTAGACCTCGCTTGACTTTTTGGGGGAGGGGCAAAGAAGCAGAAAACCAGCTGCTGGGTTCTGTAGTTTAAAAAAATCTATATTTTTAGTCACAATGAGAAGTCTATTTTGATCCCTGTATGTAAACAAAACCTAAAGTAAACATGTTAAAACTCACATTCTATTATGAAGAAAAATATGTTCCATCTGAAGCTTTATCTATTACCTTGAGGAAAATATGATTTTAACATAACGGAAATTAATTATGGTATTGGGGAAATTTTAATCTGTGCTATCTGTACCACACTTTGTCTCGTACTTTTCCGAATGATTGTACTACATCAGCACTGAAGTTTCTGGGAATCAAGGGGTAATATTTAAATTATGGTTAATGTAATTTTAAACTTTGCAAATCATTTCCATCAATGTTACTCTTCAAGCATGTTTCTAGGCCTAGGCAATTAGTTCTTTTTTAGTTGTATGTTTAGTGCAGTTTTGAGAGAAATCGGGAACGGAGTTTGTGTTACATCAAGTGTGAATCCTTTTTCTAGTTTCTACCTGGCATCTCCTTCAAAGCACACCAAAATGTGGATTGTTCCTCCAAATCAGAAAGGCTTGTTTTGAAGGCTTCAAACCAGAAGCCCACAGAGGCAGGGGTTTTTTAGCAGGGGCAAGTTCCAAAGCATGTTTCTGCTGGTTGACTGTAAAAAGCAGGGAGGCAGCAGGTGCTTGCTGGTGCACGGCCCCTATACAGCAGCAGAAGCACAAGATTTGCAGGCCACTTTTTCTTTCTTTTTTGTCAGAATGTGCCCCTGCAATACTGTAGCACATGCCATATTCCTTTTCTGCCTATAGCAACAATGTCTTTTGTATTTTGCTACCACCAAATTCAGTCAGATCCTGCCTAGTCATTTTAAATTACCTCTTTCTTTTAGGAAATGAAAAATAATTTATACTAAGGAACAATAAGTTATTTTGGTGTTGCACAAATCTACTTTTCTACAAGATTGCTGTGCAGAACTCTGTGAAAATATTTGTGAAAAGAACTGTTACTGTTTTCTAAGTCTGTATTGCATAAAATCTCCTTTGTATGTTGTGATCTCTGAGTTAAAATTTACATTCCATATCTGTATTGATATATACATTTCTCTAGCTGCCTACTAGAGCAGTTCTTGGTTTTTCTAAGCATTTAACTACTCTCTCTTTCAGTAAAGATTTGGAATGAGAAAATTCAGTTTGAGTGAATAAATTAAATAAAATTACATTTGTAATTGAGACCATCAGTGGAGTACTGGGTTCTTGTGATTCAGGATATGTTCCTAATAGAGGAAAGGGGTGCCGTGGCTGATGTATTTAATGTACTTTTGGTGTGTATGAAATGGTGTTTTCTGTGCTTTCTGCATTTCATACCAGGGTGGTTGTCATGTATCAGTAGTTACATTTTCTTGTTTTGTGTAGCACAAGGATGATGGAATTAAGCAAAGGCTGTAGTGGGTCGTGTCTGTAGGAAGTGCTTGGTGTCCCGAGCTCTGTGTAGTGAACATTTGTTATGAAAAACTTGTATCTCACATTTCCTGAAGTTCAACAACATTTACAGCCTTGTATCAGCAGAGTTTGAGGGGAAATTGGAATGGTCTTGAATTTAAATTTGTCTCAAGACAGGGGTGGTTTTTCCTAGACTGGGTGGAGGGAAAACAAACAAGAAAAAGGTGTATTTTGCCAAATGGAAATTCTGAAAGTCTTTATGAGGAAACACTTCATTATTGATAGAAATAATAGCTCCTGATCTTGGAGCCAAAATATTTCACGGGGAGTTGATTTGGTAGGTTGCTTGTTTTAGAAAGGGCTCTATTGGATCAGGAAATGCTTTCCCAAACTGGAAGCACAGCTGTACCTGTGTGTGCTGTCATGAGTTGCACCTAATCCTCCTTGGGAAGCAGCAGCTACTGCAGTGTGGTGTTTTGCCTTTGGAGTGTTGCAGCCTTTCTGTGGGAAAGGACATCTTCACCTTCTCCTCCATGAGCAGGCCTGCGAAGACACCTCTGTTCTGGACTTCTCTGGTGAGTAGTCCATCATCTCCTTCCTTCCACGGGTGAACCCAAATACCTCCTTCCACGGGTGAACCCAAATACCTTGGACACCACCCTGGGGCCCAGGCGTGCACTTGGGATCTCAGCTTTGGCTGAAGTAGTCCCACCTCATGCTGTTGGTGATGAGATGGAAAACAGGGTTAAATTCCCAGCTACTCAGGTACTTGTTACTCTCTTCAGGGCAGTACCCATGTCACATGGATCACCTGAAAGCTATTAGCAGGTGCCAGCAGCTGGGCCTCATTTGGCTGGTATTAGCAGAATTTTCCCTAAGAGAGGGACAGACCTCTCTTCTCCAATGCGTTTATGGAGAAGGAACATTTATGCAGAACATTTTTTATGTGACAATCTGGCCTTTCTTTTGCCCTGGTGAGTTCAAACGGAGCTGTTGCCAGCTGTGGTTATGGGAAGTGCTCTGCAGCAGTGCTGCTTGGTTGGGTTGTGTAGTGCTTGGCAAATGTAGCTTGAAATCCCTTGTATTTTCTATCCGTAAATTGCTGATAGAATGCTGTAGGATCTGGCAAGAGAAGATGGGGTTGTCAGAGTGGGGGTTTCTCTGAAGGAAGTTTGTGTTGTGGTGCTACTGCAGTAAATGAATGCTCAAACTTCAGAATATTTCTGCAGTTCTTGGCTGTATTGTTCTGTCTGTATATATATATACACCTGAAGGCAAGCTGTGTATGTATCTGTCATTGTTTCTTGCCCTGACATCCTCTTGGTAGTCCCTCACTTCTCCGCAGCACTTTGTTCCTGGTAAACAAAGAGCTGATCTGATATGTAGGTAATGGGAAGTGAATTTTATTGCAGCTTTAGTCGGGACATGATTGTTGTTGTATTGAATAAGAATGGCCTAGGTAAGGTGACTATCTAGATTGTAGTTTTTCCACTTTATGTCCTAAATTTCATATTCATAGAGATTTCAGTGTGCTTGTGGTATGGCATACTTCTTTTTTCTTTCTCCCAGAAGTAATTCAAGGGGAATAACAGATCATTATATTGTTTTTGAGAAACTGGGTTTGTCCTCATTAAATAGAGCCAGAGATGGGCCATTCTGAGAGTGCTGCTCTAAACCAGTGAGACCTCTCCCATACAGGGTTAGGATGTTTGTGTAACACTTGAAATGAGTCACTTGCATGGATTTACCATATGATACATTATTACATGAAATCCAAAATAGTTAACTTTTATGCAGAACCAACCTAAGATCTTCAGTAAACGAATGCAGTTAGTGATGCATCACAATTTAAAGCTGCTCTTTAAAAGCTCTGGACAAAAAAAAAAGTAAGAAATGGTTTTCGATTTTGCTTATATGTACTGAAATTCAACAATTATGTTTAACCTAAAGCTCCTCAATTCAAATACCACATTGTCATGAAGTAAAAAAAGATTAAAACATACAAAGTTTGAAAGAATAAATTCTAACTTGTATGTGTAAATAATGTACTTTCAATTGAGACTTATTATCAAGAAGCATATTGTTAGAAAAGGAATGTAAAAAATTTTACAACTGTTTATATATTGTAGGAAATACAGCTACATTTTTTTTTTAATTAATTGAGATGATAGTGGAAAGTGTAGTCTTGAAACCAAAGAGATGTGTGTATTTAGTAAAATCTAAAATTGCACACAACTTTGCCTCTGGATCAGAATTGTGGTGTGTGCTTTGGAAATGATGCTGCATTGTGTGGGAATAGACAAAAAGAGGTTCCCAAAATGTGGTACTTGTTGTTTGCTAAATGGACAACATTTGAGAAATGATAATTTATTCTTTTATCTTCAAGTCATTCCAGTATTTTTCTTGCTGCTGTGTGAGCTCTGAACTGCAAAATGTTGTAGGCACAGCTTAGTCTGGTTGTGTGGTGACTTTGGTGCTATCAGCAATAGCAATGACCAGTAACAGAAATTACTTTGTATCTTGCCCTCCCATTTTGCTTTTTGCCTTGCTTATTCTGTGTGCAAGGGATGCTTTTTTCGAGCCTCTGTAGTTGCAAAAACCAAAATCTGACCATTTGAAACAAAACAAGTAGTGTAATTCAAGCAGTGTTTAAACATTCAGCATTTAAATGCTCTAGACACTAATATTTCCTGTTAAATGGCAAATATCTCTCCTATTATTTTGGGGAAGAGGGAACAGTTTTTGGTACTTCTTTGAAACCTGCACCTTGTATGGTTCACACTCTTGGCTTCCTGTTTCCAAAGGAACTTAAAATTCCAGCACTTCAAATTCTCTTTAAAAAAAAATCAAGAACAAAAGCAACTGCTTCCTAGTGGATAACTGCATGGTTACTTGCAGCTACCACTCCCTGCCCTGGAATTTTTTTTTTTTTCATAATGCTAATTTAGTTTAAAAAGAAAACAAACATCCTGCTAGAGTGAATTCCCCTGACAGAAAAGCTCAACTAAATACCTACTTCTGTGCTTTAGACATTGAAGCTGACTGCAAGTGGGAGGGTTTGATTTGCTTGTCTTTTTTGTCATCTGAAAACCATCAGTTTTACTTAACAAGCATTTTGGGTCAGTTGCTAGTTTTGCGCATTTCTGCTGCTTTCCAAGTGCTGTTTGGATGTAGCTTGAAAGAAAGAATGAGTAAATGCAAAATATAGTTTCCCATTTAAAAACTGATAAAACCAAAGATGATTGATTGATAAATACATATATTTATGTAAAAGTGAAGGAATCGGTATCAGTATAGCTATCAAGCTATAATAACTAGACCAGTGACTACTGAGAGGAACAAAGATGTGAAAACCAGGGTTAAATGGGATTTACTGACCTGTGTAAATGTTCTTAACAATTAGCTACTAAGAATGTGTCAATACTTGATAAAACTAACACCATAAACCAGCATATTCATTAATGTATTTTGGGGTAAATGTTGATGGGAATCAATCGGTGGATGTAGTATTGGGCTGATTTATGGCAGGAGAGGATTCAGTCCTGGGACTTTAAATCTAGAACTGCAGGAATGGCTCATTGGACTTTTGTGAACAACTACTCACTTTCAAAGGACCTAGAAAGATTAGGATATTTTAAAAGATTTTTAAATATTTTTTTTTTTAATGTAGGCATGGTAGCAGTAGAGCTGTCACTATGGAATATTTGTAACAGTTCTTTCTAAAAAATGTGTAAATTGTTACAATTTCTGTAATAGTTTCTTTCCCTTTATAACAGGAAAAAAAATTATGAACCAGAACTATTTTTGCCTTCTTCCAGCAGCAACTGGTGGTTCTCCAACAAGAGAAGGACTAAATGAAAGTGCAGCAGGTAAGAAACCAAATGTGATACTTAGGGATCTTCATTAAGTGTTTTAGTGTTAACCAACACATCTTTACTTTATTTTTTTGTTAAAGTGTGATATCTCCTGCATCTATGCTCAGACTGAACTTATGTGGAAATATTTTAAGGCATGGAGTAGTGCTATAATTTTGCTACGGTTACACAAAAAGTTGGGGACTTTCCCAGCTATCCTGTTTTTATCTGATTGTTGGCCATGCAATTATCTTTTCCAGCAGTCATCACAATTTTTAAATAGGCATTTTGGAGCCTGCCTCTGCTCTGTGAATCAAAACAATTGTCTAAGACTGTTTAGATGTTGATGAGTCATTAAGTTAGGGACATGAATTCAGGGTATTTCTCTTTACTTTCTTCATCCATGAGACAAGGTAATAGTTTAGAACTGGAAGCTGTTGACCAGGCAAGTGATGATCCTTTCTGTTATGGATGCATAATTATTTGTGCAACACAAGTTGGAAATCCTTGCCAATCCATGGCAGTTTTTTTTTCTTCATAACTGAATCCATCCTCTTAGGAAAAACAGAACTTAACCCAGCATTCATTATTTGCTTGTTGCTCTCTCTGCTGATCTCTCTGTTCTGCTCTTTTGGAGGCTCCCTGTCTTTGCTGGGGGGGCTGGTTAGCCCGCTCCACCTGAAATTCCACATCTTTTCTTTGGCTGAGTCTGAGACTTGTTGCAGAAATCACCAACCACACAGGCAGCCAGCTACAGACTCTCACCAGAATCTGAATTAGAAGTTTCTCTTCTGATTAAGGTTGGAGTGATAGCTTCATCTTTTTGCATTGTACTAAAAACTAAATTATTTTACAGAAAGGCTATTCCCATACTCTTCAAGTATATTGAACTTACTCCAGGGAACCCACAACAAAGTTAATTAGCAAGGATTGGTTGTAGCCCAACCTTTCTATCATAGTTTAAGACATGCCATGTTTTCCTACCTTTAATACCATTTTCTTGCAAAGATATTGCACATCTTTCAGCTGCCATGGCCTTAAGTTATCACTTGGCACTTTCTGATCTTTAAATGCTCTTCAAAAGGTAAAACAACCATGTTTAATCATGGCTTTCATAGGAAGCAATGAACTTTAAAACTATGAAGTTTATGGGAATCCCTCAAATTATTCTATTAAATTGTTTTGGTAGGCATCTAATCGTTCAGTCTCTCCAGGGGGAATTAGACAAGTGTCACTGACAAAATAACTGAGCTCTCAAAGAAAGGAATGACTTTTTGCATTCTGTTTTTTTTTTTTTTTAATGAAGAAAGTTTATTGCAGGTCTTTCTTTTACAATTCTAGTAGAAAGTATAGCTAAGAGAAAAAATGAACTATGACCAATTCATAAGAACGAGCAAAGGAAAAGGATTAAGCTGAATACATACTCTATTGAACTAAGCATTATGGTAAAGAGAAAACCTTGTCTATTTTGTGACTGCAGATTAAGGACAGTTGCAGATTAAGGAGAGCTGCTTCCCAATCCTGGTTTCCAGTGCCTGCACCAGGTGAATAGGGGGACAGCACTCTGATGGCTATTGCTGGCAGCTCCTCTATCAGCTTGTCCTAAAATTAGGAGCTGCTCAGCTCATCAGTCATAGCTTGGATAACATGCAGCAGACTTTCCCTTCACAGGCCCAAAGACTTTTTTTTTTTTTTTTTTTTTTTTTTATCTAACAGGTAGTCTGACCCTGGAGAAAGATGTGGATGGGATACTTGTGGTTAGGATAGAAAATGGCAAAGCAAAAAGGCTTCCTTCACTCCAGTCTTTGTAACAAATAAATGTCCACTGCTCATGTTTACATCCCAAGTTACTTTATTTAAATTCATATTATCTAAACACTACCCTGCCTGCAAGTCAGATAACAAACTTGATGGAAAACAACCATCCTTCCCTCTCTATCTTCAAATGTTTATCTCATGATATTTTACAGTTAGTCCACTAAAAAATTCTTTGTGAAAATTTGCCTCTTCAAGTTTAGTAGAAACTTGGCTAAAAATAGAGGCATTGGAATTGAAGGCAAATAGAAGTTTTCTTCCCTTGTCTGCCTCTCTCACTTTTCTGAAAATTCCCATCAGAAGAACAGAACAGGGCCTGCTGGTGGATGTGAGGCCAGGTAACTGTTCCCCACCTCACTGCTCATATAAAAATATGGTTAGCTACACCATAAGTTAGTCTATCTAGAGCTGTGTGAAATGGAGTTAATTATTGACACAGAGAACTTAAAAAACCACCTAACGTTGCTGGAGTCTTTCCTCTACTGCTGTTCCCAAGATGCGGTTTGTTCACCCCCTGTGAGAGAGAGGATCAGACCTGGCTGGGGCTCACCATGAGAGGTGCACGCAAACTGAAAACAGTCATGGGAAATGAAGAAAACTGTGGTCAAAGTGTGGGGAGCTTCAGTTGGATTTGTTTTCCCCAGTCCTACACACCAGGCTGATCCCCAACAAGCTCAGGAGAAGGCAGCGTGGGGGACCGGAGTGGCTCAGGAGCAGCAGGGAGGAGGGGCTCGGACCCAGCCACACGAGGATCAGGAGCTGCAGCAGCAATTGCAGAAATTTTCTCCATTCCAGCTCTACCAGAGTCCTGACAGCGCTTGCTGCAGAAAATCTGACTCTCTTTATCTAGAGCTGTGTTCTACAAACAAACAAAACAAACCATGAAACAACACTTAAATACAGCCCTGTCTTAAGGGTTAAAACAATCTACGAGACATAAACGGCATGCAATACAGCCAGGATAAAAAAGGAGAAATAACATTAGAAATCTATTATATAATGAACTGCATAATTTTTGTGATGCTGACTTTAGGAAATGTAAGAAAAATTTCTCTTCCGGATGTATGCTTGCCGTGACGTTGCAGGTTTACAGTTTTTGTCTTGCAAGTCTGATGTGGAAAAAAAGATGGCACGAGTGGTTGATAGAGAAGGAATTTGTCATAGTAACTGTTAGCAAAATTTATGTACCCGTGTTTTTGCAGACACAAGGAATCAAGTGATGCTTATTGAGAACTCAGTGCTACAATTCCTGTAACAAACCACACAGTACAGAAGGGGAGCCTCTGGGGAAGGTGACAGGTGGAAACCTAAGCATTTTTTTCTTTTTTTCAAGAAAAGGGCCTGCTTTTCTGCATAGTGGTGAGAGTAGGAAAATGACCTCTCATGGTTGCAAAAAGGCATAATTTCTGAATTCTGTACTTAAATACGAGTTTACGGGAGAAGGGAGCAACAGGTTGGAATGAAAACTGAGAATTCCATAGTGAATACGTCGATTATCTGGAGTATGTGGTACATCTGCTGAAGACAACAATTTCCATGCCCTCAAGGATATGTGCTAATTATAAAGGTCAGGTGCTTCGCCTCTTCCTAAAAGTTTATTCTTTTGATTGGACTTGCTTTACTAATGTGAAAATTTATGTGGTTTTAGTTGGGTTTGACTAATACACCATTCACTGAATACTGAAATAATTTTGTGACACCTGTCAAATTTAGCATGGTTCATTTTTTTCCAGATGTGTTTATTGTATCAAAGTCATCAAGGACAGTAGATACAAGGTACTTACCCCCTTTTTTTTTGTTGTTGTTGTTGGTTTTTTTTAAACTCAAGTTACATCACTAGCCTCCCTGCATGGAGAGGTGCAAAGAGAAAATTCCGTAGTCCACAACTGAGTTTCTGCTACTGACAATCAACAAAGGGAGCATGCAAGGAAAGGTACAGCTGAATTGGGTCTGAGCTTTTGAGATTAGTGATGGTTAAAGGAGTTTTATCAATATCAGGACACCATTGCATTGCCTTTTTTCTTGCTGGAAAATGTTGTGAATAGGGGTTTCTGCTATTTCAGTGGCAGGTAAAGTTATTTAAAAGGGGAAGGACATGCTTTCAGTTCATGCTGACAATGATTTTCTCATGTGCTGTCCTCATAGCAGCAACACTGCTCTATGTAATGCAGTTTAGGGTTTTCTTTTTTAATTTTGCTGTTGCTAAGCAAGAATGTTTTTTATTTATCTAGGACTGATTATCACTTGACTGGCTCTAAAAGAACTGTCAATTTTAAATAGAAACAATGTTTAGTTCAGTGGTTTAGTTCTTTGCTTGTGTCTTCAAAGGGTTGTCATCTTTTTCTAGCTGTTTTTAGATTCAGTGATATATAGACATGCACAAAACGACTGCCAGGAGAATAAAGCAAGACACGCCTGAGGAAGTAAAAAATTGTTGTCTCGGTGTTTGCTTAGCTTATTTCAGATATGCATCACTCAAGACAGAACCATTTTTTCCTAAGTGTTTAAAAGGTATTCCTTTGCTGGTTTGGTGTGACTGTACAGCTTTTTCCACTTCAGACTGGCTTAGTTATTTCTCCTTTCTTGTTACAAATGGAGACCATGTACTTTTGTGCAGCAGAACAAAGCATTGCCGTTAGTACGTACCATTGCCTTGGACCTACTCAGAGGAAAGCAATGCAGGCATTGGGAAAGGAGGAAAAAAGGGAAGAAAGCAAGGGACAGAAACTAGACTTACTTTAAGCAGAACTAACACAATTGCAACAAATTTAGATTTACAGAACATTTCTTAATTGACCAAAAAAAAAAATCAGTAATGAATTAAAGAGCAACATGCTTTTGGGGGCAGCAGGCGCCTCCTGTGCAAGGACACTGAACTGGGGATGTGCAGTTTTACTTATCTGCCACAGGATGGTATTATCTGCATGGGCCAGGTGACAGTGTTGGAATGAGGTGATGCTAAAGGGGCTCCAGTGAATGTGCAGGTGGACTGAGAGAGCAATGCACTGCAATACACGAGAGTTACAAAGTGTGCTTGTCTGAAGCTGAATGTTGGTAAGCAATGAGTGCTGGAGCAAGTGGAGAACTTCTTAACACAAAGGTAACTAAATTTCAATGCTCAAGGTAAACCAGGGCAAGAATAACAAATTGAAGGCTTAATCCTTATTAGAGCACAGTGTTTTGAACAAGATTTTACTTTTCCTTTCAGCATTAACTGGGAGCTGCATTCAGCAATTAATAGTTATGCATTTACATCCTTCCATACCTGTTAGAAGGAAATAAAGCAGGAAAAGGTAAAATGAGGTGAACTTTCCTGGCTGAAGGAGTGTCAGTAGCTAACAGTAAAAACTCACATCAATAGGAAGCCAAAGCTACACTGTGTCAGAGATCTGAGACAGGCTTAAGTGGCATGCAAGTTGGAGAGGGGCTGAGAGTTAGAATTAAAATTGCTCTTATTACATATAGTGCATTTTATACCAGTTTTCAGCTTCAGGCTTATCCATAGTCTCAACAGTATAAAGAATGAAGCTCTGAAGTCCCTCTCAAACTGTCAAGTCAAACTGTCAAATGAAATGTACACAAGAGCATGAACCTGAAATCCATTTCTTGACTTATTTTTATTTTATTACTTTTCCTACATTTAAATTGTTTGCCTGTTTAACTCACATAAATGTATTTTCAAAGACAGAGACGTAGGCAGAAACATTTTATTTAAATTTACCGGTTCTCAGATTATTAAAACAATTATTCTTGTTAACATAAGTGGTCTGGCCTTTGATATTAATTAATACTAATGGGAGGGTGAGGGTGGAAGTCCCTGTTACGTTACCATGGATGGTTTTACTTTCTTTAAGTTACTGAATATACATTTTGTGTGCAGTGTCCATCCTCGCATCAGACAAGGATGTGCCCCAGATCAGGAAGAAAGGAAGTTTTTGGAATGGAGCCTGGCTTCCTGCCACAGGTAGTGTTGTTCAAGATGAGGCAATACTTGGTCAGGCACAGAGGTAGACCCTACTTAACTACTTGGGCAGTACGCTAAAAAAGTTCTTGCTTTTTTATAATGGATGATTTCAAATTGTTAATAAACTTCATTTTAACATACACCTACTTACTGTTCACATGTTTCTGTTTGAAAGCTCATTTTTATCTCTTGGGCAGCACACTGTGATAGACTTGGTTGCTCTCAAGCAATGATGAGACAATCCACATTATACATCCATAAAGACTAGAATTAGAAACTCTTCTAGTTTTGGGTTTGCTATTCTTGCACCACACATGCTCATAGAGCACTGTCAGGAAAATATGCAGCGTATACGATCAATGTAAAAAAATGTTCATTTCTCTTACCATGATGACAGAAACCCCAGCAGATGTGTTATTTTGCTTGGGTAGGGTGTTATTAAAGTGCTGCTTCAGTTTACCTGTTACTTCAGCTTGCATATTATTCTCCTGGGAAGTATCATCCTGCATAAGAAAGAACACAATGTTCAAGTTAGGAAAAAAACCAAAAAGTTTTTTGTCATCAGGTACTCTCTGCTTTTTAATGAATAGTTAATATTCAGACAGGCAGTCCAAAAGTGAACACACTCTGCTGCTACATGAAAGACAATTCCAGAGCAAAGGAACAGAGCAATCACTCACTGTTTTATGAATGAACTTCTATTTCTTACAATGACATGTGACAATTCCAGTGCATTGATTTGTCCCACAATTATAAGCTGCAGGTTTGATTTGAGCAAGTTAAAAATAACATGCTTGAAATAATCTTAAAAATGAAAAGCATATTTTTCACTTGGATTTTTTTCAAATCACGACTTTAAATGGCCCATCATATCCTAAGTCTGGAGGTGTTATCAAGTATCATAAATATGCTTGAGAGGAGCATATCCATTGATATGCTTGTTTATAGTTGTCTTCTCTTGTGTCAGGGAACTCCACAGATTGTATTCAGTCCCTCTTTTAGAACATGTCTGAAAATAAGCATTGACTGTCTCCATGTAAACCTAGTACTTATTAATAATTAATTGATTTTAAATCAATAAGCAATGCACTGGTGTTCCCCTTTCCTGCTGCCTGAGAAGATGAAGGACCTGGCAGGCATCAGCTTAGTGTCTGTGGTAAATTAGGTGCTATGTTTGTTAATTGTACTGCTGCTTCTGAACACTACAGGTTAATGGTTAGATTTACAGGTTTAATGTCAAATTAGAGACAAGTGAAATGTGATGTACTCACTGACACCCAGGGATGGCTTAGGATCTGTGCTGCTGTGTACCGGGCTTCAGCATTCACATGTAGCATCAGGCTGATTAACTCCTTCATAGAAAAAAAGAAAAAAAAAGAGGAGTTTGAAGGGAGTGGGAAAGGATATTAGAACTGAAAATAATGTTGCACCAAGTTCTTCTCAGTGCAATCTTCTTGATACCTGGATGGAAAAAACCAAGCCCAGCTGATACCAGAAGCAGTGATACCAGTGTGACTTAAGTGGAACTTAAATTTGCACTTTAGGATTAAGCGTCTGCAAGGCAGCGTGTTTGATATCAGCTTCTTCTCTGTACTCATGTTTCACAGAGTTTATTGAAAACAAATGAAAATGAAATGTTAAAAAAATCAGCTCTAATGTTCCACTTTGTTCTCTATATATTCATGCACATGACCAGAACAAAAACAAACGTGGGAGAGATGAGATCCTCTCTGGGCAGTGCACATGCACTCAGTAACAGTACATCAAATCAGAGAAAAAATTCTGCACCTGAAAGTCAAGAAATGGATGAAATTATTTGAAAATGTTCTCTGTTGCTGCAGAAGAATCAAAGACATTGAGCCAAGTCCCTCCCTCAAAAAACCTTTTTTAGCCTTCAAATTATCAGTCTTCATATTTTTATCAAGATTGTTTCAAAGGCACTGTCCATTGCTTCAGTTTTGGGAAATGGTTTCTTCAAAGAGACGATAACAACACACCTAACTGAGAGCTTTCCCAACCAGCCAAATTCTTTAATTTGTGGAAGTTTGAAGTGAGACATCACCTTGAATACCAAAATTGAGGACCTTGTTTGTTCAGAATGCATGTCTGGAAATGTGTGAGATGACTGGGACTCAGGAAATGTTGGTAAATAGGTAAACATCCATTGGGAAATGCAGAAAAAATGCAGAAAAATATTCAACTTCTCATTGACTAGATAAAAAAACCACCTCCTCTTGTTACCAAGACCTCAGATATTATTCAGAGCACTTTAGTGAATCAACCTGAGAAGAGGGGCTTACAACTTGAATCTTTGTCCTACAGACACAAATAATTTAAACAAAATTGCAATGATCACAGAACTGCTGGCACTGGCAATTAGCCGTGGCTGCACCTCTTGAAAAGCTCTAAAAAATGCCTCAAGTAAAAATAGGAAGAAATGCCTACTGCAACCAATCCACAGAGTAATAATTTTTCTTCTTTAAAGAGTGACAAGAGGGAAAGTTCAGGGACACGTACTTTACAGCTAAAGCACTGAACCTGCTGTAAATAAAGTGCATCATGAAGTGAACTGGGCATTGTGTGACGTTCCCTGAATGCAGCTGGCATTTTGTTATCCTTCCTCAGGCAGAACCATGGCAGCCTGAAACACCTGAGCTTTCATCAAGCACTGTTCAGCTAAACCAACTGAAAAGGCACAGCAGCTGGGGCACTGGGCTGCTCTGCATCTTCCAGGCTGCCTTCCCAACTGAGCACAGGCTGCACAGGGGTTTGTCAGAAATGCTGTTTCGGGTGGGAAAAATATCAGTACCTTTGCTGAATCGGTGATGTTATCCCAGTAGGGAGAGGGAAATTCCAGCTTCCCCACAAGTATCTGATCAAAGAGGTCTTCCTGAAGGTTGTTTTCACTGTAAAACCACAGTAACAAAAAACATTATGAGAGGAAAAGCCAATTTGTCATGGGAATTTTAACTTGATTTGGGGATGGAACAGAAATTATGTTAATAACTACTAGAAATGCATAATTTACAAGTTTATACAGTGATAGCTTTTCTGAGCCAATACATTGAGGTAACTTTTCCACTGGAATAGGGGCTGCATAGTTAACAGACATTTATTAATCACACTTATGACCTGGTTCTACTAGCATGATATGGACATTCTCTGCACTCTCCCTCAAAACTCGAATCAAAGAGTACAGTTTCTTGCACAATGTATCTTTCAAAACACATTTGCAGCTTTAGATGTGAAGTAACAACATGAAAAAACCCAAATACCTGAACTAATATTTTTTCCATCAAGAATAATTTTATTGTTTGCACGGTATTTTTGTTCAGTGAGGTGTTTTAGTTAAAACCTAACGATTTTGTGAAGTATTTTGCTGTAAAAATGAACATACAGGACCTGCATTGGTAATTTATCTGTTAAGAGCAGGATTCCTTATTGAAATGTGCCAATTTCTTCTCATTCTCTGGCAAAAATAAAAAGGTTAAAAAGCCGGGATAAGCACAAAATAAAAAGGTTAAAAAGCCGGGATAAGCACATTTTTCCCCTCTGCTGGTTTACCACGCTGCCGCGTCCCGGCGCCAGCGGCAGAGGGCAGCTCGTGCCCGTGGATGGCGGAGCTGGGATCCGCATGGAGACAAAAGGAAAAGCGGCTCTGCCCTCGCACCCCCCACACAGCACTAAAACACCCGCCCCCGTAGGGAAATGTATTTAAAAAATTGATCCCAAAACCTAAAATTAGGGACAAGGGAAAGCCACTCACAGAAACGAACAAAACCGTGAGGAAAACGCATCGGTCTGATGCACCTTTTCTCCTCTCCCTTCAGGGAGAAAGGTCAGACTTGCTCTGAAAGAACTTGATTGCTTTTGCTAGTTTTCCCTTCGACACTCACCTGCGAAAAGGTGGAAATCCACATAGCAGGATGTAAGTGATCACACCTGCAGCCCAAATATCCACCTTTAAGCCATACCTGAGAAAACAAGTCTGTGTTACTTGTGCTGAATTAACAACAACAACAACAAAAGAGTCATTCCAATCAAAAATAAATCATGCTGACAGGATTACATGAGAATCTGTGCTGAGTTACTTGCTGCTGATGTGGTGATGTATTTTGTGCCTGAGCATCTTTTTCTTCACACCTTTACAATCTTTAAGAAACCAAGACTCTATGATTTTTTTTTCTCTACCTCAGGGATCTCCATGGTTTTCTGAATATACTCAAATCCAAGGCAGTATCCAGGTTTCTCCATCCAGAGCCACTAATGGTTAAAGACAAGGATGTGCTTTCTCAGTCCCCACAGTGAAGTAACTCTCTCAAAGGTTATCATGTGTTGCTAAGCAACAAGACACACCAATTCTCCAGCCTCTCCAGTGAGTAACATGGGGAAGAGGAGCTGCGCTTTTCTTTTAAAGCACAGAAATTAAAACACTGGAGGTCAAAAAGAGGCCTCTTCTCCTATTCAGTAGATTCAGCTTGTCAAAATCTCAAGCACGCAGACGAGGTGCCCTCTGACACTGGACTGACTGCAGCTGTGAAATGTTTCTCAGTGCAACAAATGCATGGAACAAAGAGTGAAACAACACAAACAAAACCTCCCTCCATCAGGAAATGGTCACAGCTATGGCAAGAGTCAGCCAAAGCACAGAATGGAGATCTCACAGGTCTAAAAGGAGAGAGGACTTGTGAAAATCTGCCATTGGTGAAAATTTACCATTTTACAAAATTTTTTTCTGTATTTATGCAATGACCTGTAAACACAGAATAATGAGGTTGTTCAATTGTTATCAAACAGGATGTGTCACCCAAAAGGGTCACTTGAATCAACATAATCTAATTAGAACTGTCCTGAGAACAGGTTGAGAACACCTGAGAACACCTGAGAACAAGGTGACCTCTGCAGCCTCTGCCAGTATAAATGATTCCATTTCTAATGCAAACACTGTTTTGCCTATCTGTTCTTCCCCAAACATCTGCCATGGGTGGCACAGTGGGCTCTGGATGCTGAGGTGAGCAGGGAGCACAAACAAATGGACTCCACTGCACCAGAGCTGGTCCTGGAAAGGTGGGAGAGGAGGCAAAGGCAAACAAATTCTGGAAGCAGGCAGAGTAAGGATACTGGCCTCTTGGAGGAAGTGGGAGTGGTGCCCTTGGGTGGTTTGGTTACAAAACAATGGAGGGACAGCTTGTTGGAGCATTTGGATCTTACAAAATCTTACAACCTGCCAAAAATGAGTGGTTACTGGGCCTGTGTTGTAGGCAGTCATGCTCACCCTGTCTCTGCAATGATTTCTGGAGCCACATAGGTGGGTGTCCCACAGACAGTGTACAAAGGGCCTTCGACCACTGTCGCCAGTCCAAAGTCTCCAAGCTTCAAAGACTTGGTTCCATCTGAATATTCACACACCTAGAATCAGAGAAATTAACACAGAATGAGGAGGAGAACATCTGCATTTTTATATCCTCTAATTTCTTTGGGAAATCATCATCACCATACCAAGAAGATGGGAAAAAGAGGTAATTTCCACAGCCCTGTAGGGCAAGAAGAGAAAAAAATTATATTCCCATTGATTGCAGCTGGAGCAAATTTTCAATGGAGCTGTCTGCCAGCGATGTAGGTCAGACCATGACACAGCCTCAAGCGACCAGAGGTGGAAAAGGAAACTCAGTCCTTGAATGTTGAGAAGTTTTAAATATATTCAGTAAAATATAATACTCTACTTTCATTTGACTGGAACCTCGAGTTTAAAATGGGACTGGCAGCCACAATCAGATTTGTTTAACATCTTGTTATCTTACCATAAATCTAGTCAGCATATTGGGCAATTTCATCAGCATATGTGCTGATGTGCTTGGTCTGGGCAAATTCAGTTTAGGTTTCTCCCAACTGCACCTTACCAAAAGGCCCATAAACAATCTAGCACTGAGTCAGTGCAGGAATAAACCAAACCAGATCAACACAAAGGAGATATCCCCCTAATAAATTCATCTCAGTTTCGCTCCTAAAGTAAAATGTTTATATTAACATGATTTCAAAGGCATCTAGAATGAAGGACCCCATGATCTCCAGAATGGCTGAATTTATTTGCCTTCCTCAAACAACTGAGCACTGCAATACCTTTCTTCATTCCCCTGGGAAACTCATATCAGTAATGGAAACACTTGTTCTCCTTTATATAACACCTTCATACCAGCTATTACTCTTAGGGTTTGCATTTTTTAAATGCATAACTAGCAAAAGGAATGTAATTCCTGTCCGGATGGGCTGGATGACCCTGTGCAAAAAACTATGTGCAATTACAGGTAGCAGTTGATGGGAATTATTTGCATTTATATTCAATACCAGGATGTTATCTCAACATGCTGCTGCTGTCAATCACAGGGAGTTAAGATTTGCATCTGTTGAGTAATCTCTTTAGGCTTTCTAGGCAGAAAGGGTATTTGTACCTATTTATAACTGATTCAATCTCTAATGAGAGCTTAAAATTTCTTTAGACTGTCTGTGTTTGGAAATACACTAATAGTACATGAGACTTCCACCTTCATTTTCTCTCTCAAGTGCCATGTAGCTGTGACTACATTTTCCAGAAGAAGCCTCCCCCCCTGCTTCTTTTTGCTAAACAATCTAATTTATTTGAGGGTTTATTTAAATTGCTAAACACTGTCAGTGGAATTACTGGGGAAAGAATTGACTATTAATTAGGAAATACTTTCAGCCTGTAGCCCTGTCCTTGTTATAGCTCAAAATCCAGTTTGAGATAAGCTGTGACTCCTACTCTCGGTTCAAACTCATTAAACAAGACTGACAAACACCACAAAAGACTTTTAAGGAATGTCTCCAGCAGGGGAGATTATGGCCCTGTTTGTGCAGTGCATGACACTTAATATCCAATATGTAATGCACAAGCATAACTTCTGCGGATAAGTGAGACAGCACACACTGATCCCATTCTGTGGACAGAATGGGGATGATGCCCTCTGTGGACTGGGGAATAAGTAGTTCCCAAAGCAGACTTCATGGTAATTCTTATCAGCACAGTTATTTTATGTCTCTGCTGAAAACAAAAGTTGCCAGTTTCCTAGGAAAAGAATAAACGTATGTAAAGGGTTAATTCCCAGCCAGAATTCTGGTAAACCATCAGAAATATGATCCTACAATGACAGTGAAAGGAAAAAAACCCCGGCTCCAGATGGTAACTATAGGATTGTTGAAGAAATGGAAGAAATGGCTCTCAGCCCACCTTTCTCCCACTTGCGAACTGATAAATAATTCATTGGCATAGCTTTAAAATTCATTGTTTTGTGAGACAATACTCCTGCTTATCCAAAAGGCAGCCAATCAAATTGTAAATAAAGGTAGGTCTAAGGACAGGTTTGAGCACAGCTCTCCTGCAGTACAGTGATTGCTATCTCATGGCATAAGATTTTCTTCATACATACTTACTCTAAATTAATATGTCTGCTGTTCTCTGCTGTGCTCCTTGACATTTCTACACAAGCATTCACATTTATGAGAATAAAGTAACAGAAAATACTGGAAAATAACTGGGACCTACCAGAAGATTTTCTGGTTTGATGTCTCTGTGCACAATGTTGAGACCATGAAGGTATTTGAGAGCACTGGCTAAATTGTAGACCATGGCACTCCCATCTCTCTCTGTGTATTTTGTAGATGAAGTGATGGCATCAAATAGGTCTCCTCCCTATGGAAAGGAAAAAAGATCACTGTTTAAAAAATAATTAAGATGGTATTTCATTAAAAAAAAACAAACCCTAAACATGTAAAATCTTCCTTCCCAAAAGACATGCTCAAATTCCTGTTAAACAGAAAAAAAAAAAAAAAGTTTTGCAGAAAGATGATCTTGTCACCAAGATCATACTTTCCCATACTAGACTGGGACCTCGGTCATCTACGTTAAATTCTTAACTGTACTCCAGACTTCTAGTGTCTGAGCTTGGGTAAATCACAGGTTTTTTTTTCTATTGATCTTCCTACCTTTGATCACTCATTTATATTACATACAGGTACAGGCATACAGCATCCCTTTTCTTCATCTTACCAGTAGAATACCTTCAACATATTGAAAAACAGCTCTGATTTTGAGTAAAGCCTAAAATAAATTAGCCCTCCCCCCCCCCCCCCAAAAAAACCCCAAACTAACAAATATTCAGCAAATTCAAATTTCTGCAGATATTGCAAGAAACACCAAATAAATATAGCTGAAGAGGAAAAAAAAGATAAAACACATTCCAACATAAATGAATCCACTGATTGAGATACATCAAAGTGCAGAACCTCCAGGTGATTTCTGAATGTGTCAAGCTCTCTTTATGGATGCCCTGTTCCTCTGGGAAGACACAGCAACATGTGAGCGAGTTACTGATGGGGCATTTTCAGTCATTACAACAAATTTCACAGAGGTGTCTCCATGATGGTTTCCCTGGATACATGGGTTGTAGGAGTGATCTGTCTGAGCTGTGGGTGGCATTCCAAGCATTTCAATGCACACCGAAGAGAAGCAGCAAATTCAGGAAATATAGGCCAAGATAGTGGTGAATTAAAACAAAAAAAAAATACTGTCTTGAAACCCCAAAAAGCCTATAGGGTATAAAAATAACTTCTAGAAAGGAGGAAAGATGAGTGGGCTACAGAAATTATGTATTCAACAACTACACACTTTAGAGGTTTCCCAGTCTGGCAACCATTCTAGATGGGACTCCTGAATGTAACAGTGCCTCAGTCAGAAATAAAAAGTGTTCCTCAAAAAATGAGCAGTGCTCCTACTGCACACTGCTTTTGCTGTATGTTATTTGTATTTGACATGCCAGTCAAGCTGATGTGCAGTGTTGCTGTGCATGTACAGAACTCAGACAAGAGAATGCATGACTAGAACCTGATGCTACTCATGTATTTGGCTAACAAGGTGACAGCAAAAAGAATATTTGTGTTTTCTCTGCACGTGTGTGAAAGCAACATCTGTCCTCTGGTTAACTGTTTGATATAAGCAAAATGGGTGAGATCTTTCGAGTTTTGGTTTTCCAGGATGAAATTCACTTGAGTTTAATCTATTTGTCTGATCTATTAAGATAAATTCATTACAGAGTGTTCATTTCTTTAAATTAATTTATTAAATAATGAGAATAGTGAAATCTGTTAGTAAATCCATATCACTGTCACCCCTGCATATTGTAGGCATGATATAAAACCCACTATCTGCTTCTCTCTAGACTGTGCACATTGCAAAATTACCTCAAATCTGTGTTAATAGTCAAATTACAATTGAAGAGAGAGAAATCCCATTCACATAAATGTGTGACAGGTGTATTTTTATGATTTAAAAATGCAGGTTGCCACTGAAACCTTATTTGATTATGTCTCCCAAGATCTTAAGAGTTCCTAGATACTGCTCAGATTTCACACCAACACAGAGAATTCAAAGAAGACAAATAAAGCCCCCTGAGCCTCACCTTGACCAGCTCCATCACCAGGTAGAGCTCTGTGGGGGTGTCCATCTCCTCTATGAGCATGATGATGTTTGGGTGCTTCACTCGGCGCAGAATAGACACTTCATTTTCAATCAGGTGTTCCTGTTCAGAACAGGATGGAAGTTTATCTGAAACATGAATTTGCCAATTCACTTTTCCTTTGATCGGCCAATCACTTGATCAGTGAGCACCCTTTTTGCTGATTAATTTATATAGCAGATGGTTATTTTCAGTTGCTGGATCTTAACTTGTATTTAATCACTGACCACATTTAATTTAAAATACATTTCACACAGATAACAAATGGGGCATCTCCAAAAAAATACCTCAGAATGTGACAGCAATTCAGGAAGTGCAGGTTATGTTCTTATGTGGGTATTATGAGGTGAAATTAAGTTCAGAACCTTTCTGCCCCCCAGTTGGATCATTGGAATCTGTCACCCCTCATCAACAGTTAACATGTTCTTGATCCTCTCCAGCCTTCACCTCTCATTTAGTGGAGGTTACTCAAGGACAGATTACCTGGGATTTGTATCCAAGGACTTTATTTTTTTAAAAAGCTGTGGAGTATATTCAAGAAAAAAATATTCTAAATGCTTTGGTAATGGATTTTGGTTCATTTCATATGTCTGCTCAGATTTACAATCTGCCAAATTAGTAGTTCGGTTAAATTGTTGTGACTCCAACAGCTTAACAGCACACAGACTGAGTTCAATTTCCCCTTCCCTGTGCTTCTGAGGAAGTAATAGCTTTTGAGAACAAATTAGTTTCAAATGCCTTCTTTTCTAGAATGTTTTAACACTGGAGAGCAAAAAAAAATTATTTCCCCCTTCCACGTGAAGAATGATTTTAGTTTTCCTTTATAAATGTTGGAATATGGATATAGTACTTAGGTTCTCTGCAAAATAAGAAACAATGCTTGCATCAGACAGGAGTATCCTTCCACCCTGGCAGGGAGCAAATCATGTCACTGGACTGGGAACTTATCCATGTTGAATGCACTGATAAGGAGCATGCACTTCATGCATTTGTGAGCAGAGCATCAGGAAGAGATGTGATCCACTGTGCATAGGCAGTGCCTGAAGATCTTACACAACTTCACCTTCTTTTTCTGGGGTTATTTATGGATGCATTGTGCTTTTGCCAAAGCTTTCTGTGGCTGCATAGCTCAGAAACCACATGCCACGTGTGCATCTCGTTTGGTGAGAGAGCAGTGCGGCACCACGGGTTAAACACCACACCTTTGAAATTCACTTTGAAAGAGCAGCAATTGTCACTCTGAACAAACATATGCCTGCTCCAAACAAAGTGTTCTGGAGAGAAAACAAAACAGACAAACAGGAATCAATTCTGTTAAACACAATGCTGAATCTCATCACCAGACAAACGTGAACAGCCACAGCATACTAAGCCTCAGGGGTGGAAGCCTGGAAATTCAAAATTAACATTAAGAGTCCAAGCAAAAACTGGAATGTTATTACAGCTTTCTCAACCTAAAGAACAGGGAACATATTAAGTTTATTACACCCATTAATTACAACTAAGGCACAATGGCTTTATCTGTGCTTTCTTGACTAAACTGCTCAGACATAATTAATACTTAAAATAAACAGTATTTTTTAAAAGGCTTCAGAATATGGTTGAGCTACTGTTTAAAAACCTGTCCTCAAAAAAATTTGACTAATATGCAGCTAGTTATTTGCAACCACCCCACTGTTTGCTATGTTTTGGCATGAAAAAAATAGTAATTCCAAACTCGTTAAGGTGATCTCCTGGATAGTGCAATATAGGCTTCAGTCTACATTAATATGATTTATTTACAGAGACATTATTGTGTAATGATCATTTAAGCCACGTGTGGAAAACATTCAACTGGATTCAAATTTCTGAACATCCAAGATCAAGGAACAGTGCAGTTACATCATCCAAATTTGGGCTGGATGGGTGTTTTTAAGGCAGGGCTGTGGAACTGAGTGAGGAAGGAATAAGTTGTAGCAAAATTTAATTATTTCCTTTGTTGGAATTCTTCCAGGATGATTCTGCCACTGTCCTAAGAGGTATAAACATCTTCCAACAGTCTCTAGCTATAGGTCCTTTCAAAATGGGCAACTGTGCTTCCATAGGGTTGATTTCTTTTTTTATATATGTTCTAAAGCAAGGAGAATGATAAATAGAAAATTCCTCTCAATTCTACTTTGTAAAATAGATTATCTATCTCCAGACCATTCCAATTTATGATACCTAAGCAGCTGACTCAGACAAGTAATAAAAACCGTGTAAAGTTGCAAGCTGTACGCATCATCCAAAAATTTTGTTTGTAGTGGAATGCAGTGGGTCACCCTTTCCACAGCTAAAGAAATTGCAACATTTTAATCTCAGAAAGGCAATCCTAGCATTTTTTCTTGTGCCTGCACATTTTTATGATTCCTTTCTAAATTTTCCAAATAAACCTGGAGAATATGAGGTAAAATGAAAACCTTATCTCCCAGCATCTAAAGCATGGTTTAAAATCTGCACAGATAAAATGTTTCTGTTTGAGAAGCTCTCCTAATAGGAAGTCATGACAGCATCATACAGCTCCTTACCACACAAACAGGGGAGGCAGTTTTTCTTCCTTTTTAAAAATATCTATACTCAAGAAGTATGAAGGGAAAGAAGAGGTCTAACACTTTTAGATATTTGCTTGCATTACAGGAAATATTTTTCTCCTGAAGAGACAATTTTGGATTTTTCTGTTTAAAGTTTGAATTAAAAGAAAGTTTTCAGAACACAAGAGATCTTTGTTAAAACAGGAAGGTAACACTTCCTAAACAGTAAGAAAAAGTTGTGAAAATTTTTTTCAAATCCATGTTCTACTTATAAAAGGAGCATGTTGAGCCATACAGAGAGAAACAGAAGAGGCAGAGTGGGATGGGAATTGCATAAATAAACATATAGCTGCAAATTTCCTCTCTCATATTTTACACATCAAAATAGTCCAATAAATTTTGGGTGCATATTGTCATATTTTGTCAGCCCAATAAAATAGGCAATAATTACTTTGTTTTATCTCTATTATGTAGTAGACTAACACTCACTGCTTTTATTATTTGGTTCTTGGATACATTATCATCTTGTTAAAGAGATACTCTGAAAATAGCCAGAAAACCCAAACACACCCACCATTTATGACTAACGAGCAGCTGCTAGTGCTGCTTCTGTACACATGCAAATTGTTGTACACTACCTTCCCACAGCACTTGGCCTTGTCTATGATCTTCAGGGCAAACTCCTTTCCTGTGGATCTAAGCAAGAAAAATACGAGAGCAAATAATTAGAAAAATTGTGGCATTTTCAGTAAATACACCATCATAACAACATGCTGAGGCCCATGCTGGTTGCTGACAGAAAATTCACAGAGCAGACCTGGGTTCGGTTTTTGTTTCCTCAGCAGCATTTGTGCCTGCTGTTTCCCTGACTACCACAACACAGCTCCCTTGGTGTATGAATCCCAGGATTCAGCTGCAATTTCTTCTTTATGACCTGGCACAACTCTGTCACTCCTTTAAGGCAACAGCAAAATTTGCCTTCAGCCTTCCACTTAGTTTTGTTCAACTGGTAGGCTTTGAAGATAAAATCATACATGTATATGTGTGAAGATTGATACCTTAATAAAAAAAATTCAATAGGATTCAACAGAGCTGAAATGCCATAGCCCATTACAGATAGTCTAAAATCCTGTAGAATTTACTGGGCACTGATTCTGAGCTTTTGTATTACAATTTTTTAAAAAAAAAAAGTATTTTGTGGACATCTGCAGCACTCATCTAAAGTCCCATGACATTTAACAGGGTGGGTCATATACGAAGTAAAAAAGGATGACTGTTTTCAGCAAATACTCTCACAGAAAGGAGCTCTTGTTTGTCTTTCACCCCTTTAAGCACTAAAAATCTCAATTTCTCCGAATGGGGGGAAAATGAGTGGAAAACAAAAGCAACACAATTTAATCTTTTTTTCTAAAAAAAGATGAAATTATTACTTATATTATTGATGAATTAAAAATCATATGAAATTGCTGTAAGACCAAGTTGCTGCTGTTTCGCACTGTGCCAGTGCCTACAGACTCCAGTGTGCATCAGACACCACTAGAAAACAGGAGGTAGATACAAAAGCAAAAGGCATATTTTCAAACTTCTAGGGTGATTTTTACTGCATATGGCATTAGATACAACTGGTCAAAATCAGCACCTTACAGAAAAAGGAACTGAATTAACACCTAACATTCCATTTCTGCATTATTGAAAAACTGCAGGCGAGAATCCCTGCCCTGGAAGTGCAGCTGTATCTGCGAGGTTGTCATAGTTACAACCTGATCTGGTCTTTAGATAGAAGCCCTTATCTAAATGGTATCTGTGAAATGCCACCCTCTGATGTTACAGACCCGATGGAAGATCTGCTACAAGTACAGAGCGGAAATCACAATTACAATTTGTACTTTACACCATTACATCAGAAAGCCTGGCGACAACTGAGCAGCAACATCCACTTGGGGAACCTTCCCGGCCCATGCTGCGAGCAGGAGGAGTTAACATTCACAAAGCCAATTCATCCAACAACTTTAAATCCCTCTTGCAAATGTCCTCTACTGCAGCACCCATGGAATAAAGGTGGATATAATCCACACAATTTGTGCGCTAACATCCCTGCACATCGTACACCGGCATTGTCTGACAGGTTTCAGGAATTCTTCTTGAGCTGTCAGAGCCCATCTGTTGACTCACATCTTTGTATACAGACGCACAGGCACGAAAGAGACCACTTTATTCTTTGCTTGTTCTTTGTGTAGAACATCCTAGCTGGTAGCTGTGTAATAGGATCCTGGCTCCACAGCTAAGGCTTCTTAGCAAAACACTATCAGAAATTATGTATAATTAATAGAAATTAAAAGAGAAGCATTTACAGTTGGCATTTCCTCTTTCATCATTATTATTAGAAATTGGTTTTGTATACTTATTTTACATAAAATTAATTTAATAATGTTGCATTAAAGATTTGATCACATACAAGACTAGATATTGAAGTGGAATTGTGCCTTTTAAAATTTTTTTTCTAGTCCACTTTTCTCATTCTAAAAAGCACAGATGATGTTCAGTGACTTAGCAGCCCTTGTCCCATTTCCAGTGAGATTTAAATGATTTCCAAAATGCACAGCTTATATTTCTGATATTAAATATGTTATCTTGTGCTTTTAACCTGCTATCTTTCATGAAAACTTCTGGGTGAGGATAAGGGCAGTGGAAAGCAAAGGAGATGGTGTAGGGGGTGTCTGGGATCACCTGGTTGGGATGTAAGCTCTGATGAGTTACTCTGTGGGTAATGATGAGAGATTACTGGATCAATAGCCCTTGGTCTTGTGGGAGATTGCAATTTTCCCAAACATTAAGTGGCAGAGAACCAGCTTGGCTGAGCAGGGAACTCCTTGTGGCAAGAGGATCTCAAGAGGATCTTTGGAATCAAGGCGGTGCTTTGCAGCAAGATTTCAGAGCTGTGGTTGGTTCATGCAGGGAGAGGAGAGGCCAAAGGCCCATTAGGGCTGAAACTGGCCAGTGTTGAGTCACTTAAGGCCTTAAGCGTGTCAATAACAAAGGGAGCTCGAAAGAAAACACTGGAACTTGCTGAAGACTGTCACCTGACTAACATTAAGATAAAGCAAAGGCATGGAATGCTTTTTTTGTTTGCCTCAGTCTTTAGTGCCACTGATAGAAGTTGGGCTGCCCAGTCTCCTGAGCCAGAAGACCACAAGGGTGGGAGCAGTGACCTTCCATTTGCTGACAGTTGAATTTCCAAGGACATGACAGAAGACCCAATGATCTACAGACCTGTTAGTCAAACCTCACTTCTGGAATGAGATGTTTCCTTTCCGAATTATTTTTCTTTCAATTTCACTAAAACCAGCAGGTGAGGATCAAATAATAGACTGTTTCTCCAACATTTATGTTTTTCACAGTCATTTGCGGAATTTTGCCGGTATTTGCGTACAAACTGGAGATTCCTCATAATATTTAAGAAACTGAGATAACTCTCAGGTTGATGAAAATAGCAGAAGGTGATTCTAAAAAAGATACACTGAGAAAGTGACAGTCAGATCATCTGTTATGTTTGCACTGGCAGCAAAGTGTGACACAAAGCTTGCAGAGGAAGAGCACTGCAGCAGCAGCCCTGCACAGGTCTGTAAAGGTATCCTGCCTACCCCACAGGGAATCAGGCACAAGGATATTTCAGGCATATTGGAAGGTTCGTTTGAAGTGTCTGGCTCCTCCACACCACCAAACACAAGCAGCAAACCCAAGGGAGCCACCAGCACAGGCTGATAGCCAACAACTGCATGTTTTCTCTACCCACAGAATGTTGAAAGCTGTGAAAAATCACGTCAGCAGCAGGCAGTGGGGACAGCACAGCAGCAGAACTGCTGAGGCAGAAGGGGGAGGGGGTCTCTCTCAAACTCTGTTTAGATGCCACATAGAATTTCCTGTCATCCACAACCATCTGTAGTGTGAGAGACTTCTTGAAGAGCTGTGGGGTTTCCTGAGGAGGCACCATGAGAAGGTGACGCCTCCTTTATTTTGTGGGATAAAAAGCCATGATTCTCTGCTGCTCTCTTATCCCTTTGCTGAAAGAAAAAACACAGGAAGCTCTGCATGTTTTGCTATGCCTATTTCTCCTGAAGTGTGTGCATATTTTTGCAACTGCTCTTCGCTTTCATCTCATTGCATTTGTCTAGGAAATTATGTTAATGCACAGGGCTTTATCCAGTACAATAAGCAGCAGGACTGAACAGTTTCTTTGCTCACCGTTCCACACACTCCTTTACAACAGCGAAATTGCCATCACCAATCACCTTCCCCACTTTATACTTCTCAAGAATGGTAGATGACCCTGAGAACTTGTTTCCATTCAAGCCTGTAAAAAAATAGAGAAGTCAATAATGCAAGCTGAAGAGAAGTGTCAGCAGGATGCAATATATCCCCAATGGGCTCCACATATAAAAAACAGTCACAAATGCAAAACAAAACTTAAAAGTAAGCTGTTTTCTTCACTGCAATTCCCTTGGTTTTACCTCAAGTGTAAAGAAAAACAAGATGAACCCAAAGATATTGGACCTTTGAACACACAAATAAGCCTCTTGCTATGTTTTTGTACAGCCATATTCTAAAAGTAATGAATGCAGTTAGAAGTTCTTAATCTAAAATTTTCTGACCTCAAATTACTTTTTTGACTTCTTTTTTTTTGCAAACTCAAAGCAAAAACGCAAATAAGATTCAGCTACAATGCATATAAAAGACCCAAAAAGTTTTATCTGCTGAATTCCTTCAAGTTCTTACAGGTACTCCTGCAACATCCAAAATTCAAGTAATTTTGATAGAGGCTTATTTCAGTATTCTTAAAATAAAAAAACATTACTCCAACATTAAAATAAAAAATATTTTAAAATAATTGACTTTCCTGTAAAGAGATGAGGAATGAAAGGTTTAATTTAGCTAAGGTCAGTCGATTGACAAGTGGCTCCAATGAGATGAAGCCCAATGAGCTCTTTTGAGGAGGGTTCCTCTTTCAATCCAGCCACATACACATTTCTAGTGATAATGCAGGTCATGTTCAAAATCAGCCAAATCCTGACAGTGACTATTGAAGAGCAAGGTCCAGCAATATGCTACCAATGGATAAAAAAAAAATAACAAAATTTATCTCCTAACTTTACTGCCTTGATGCATGAATTATGCTGAAAATTTTTCCGAGGTGAATCAACAAGGTAACAAACATCTACAAACAGAAAGTTATTTGGAGTCATCAGAAACCACCAGATAGTGCTAATGCAAGTGTCATCCACAGCAAAATTCTGGCAAGGACTGCCAGCAGTTATTGGTGTCCTACCTTCGGGACTCTGGCAACGGAGTGATTCAGGTGCACCATTCACATTGGAAGAAGATCCACCATGTGGGGAGATCTGTGGGAGTACACAAGAACTTCTAATTTCTGACAGTAATCACAAGAAAGAGCCATATAGAAAAGCAGCAAAGTTGAAAAAAGAAAACCACTAAAAACATTTGTACAGATTCAGTTTACATTTCTACTCCCATTTTATTTTCATTCTTTTCATTCATTTCTCAAAGTTCATCATCATTGTTACTAGTACAAATTTAAGATTCAGCCACAATATTTCTGTTTAGATAAGCAGTTGAACAGATTTCAGTAAACAGCAAAGAAAAGTCCTTTCAGCTACACCTGCAATTTTGGCCTAGGCAGCCAGGTACATCTATGATAATCAGATTTATTTAGCCATCTATTGAGCCATATTTTAGGCTATTATAGATGTGAAGATTTTTGTGTATATTTTGACACCTATAAATATTTCAAGTTAGATGTCAGATATGTATCCGGACATAGATCCAGTTTTAGTAACTGTGACACTGTAAATAACAAATATCGAAATAATTTTCAAGCATGACAGCTGAAGAAAACTGATTTTCCTTCACTAACAACTTAATTGATACTGGATTTGAATCTTCATGATTCTACTTAAGTCATCCTGTCACACTGCCCAGGGATGTAAACGATGCTAAGTTTTTATTTTGAAAAGGGGTGGAGGCATAGGAATGAATGCCATAAATAGTAAAATATACTGGATGTGTTCCGTGCACCACTTTTATAAGCTCTCCTATTACAGTTGTTTAGGGATGCTGCATGAAATTAAAATAAAGTTTAGATCATTCCTCCTCCATGTAACATTTCTTGCTGTTCTGTGAAGTTCCAGATCTTGTTTTCTTCATGGGCCATTATGGTGGTTTTCAGCACTCACCACAGGAAGGATTAAAATGCTTCTCTGCCTTAAGCTCAGTGTCTGTTGAAATGGCTTTTCGAGACACCGGGAATGCAAATGCAGCATTTTGCCTTTTAGCTGACATTGTCTGGTTACACTGCTGAATATTTTAAATCATTAACACTATTGTCAGGGAAAGAACTGAACTGACAGATAGGGATATTGTCTAAAGGCTCATGAAATGCTAATGAAGGCTTAAGTTTCTAGTGGCAGCTGAGCTGCCAAATCAGCTAAAGGTACAGTAACTAGAAGCTGTACAACTTAATTTTGCATAGCCCCTAAAACAGCAACGTTTACCAGCGTTTGGCACAGAAGTAGCACCAAACAGCAAGCAGGCAGCTACTGCTCTGCTCCTTGCTAATAACTTAAACCCAGGCTATGTTAAGGCTGCTGTCTTTCTGAGTTATCTGTCTATTTAACAGGGACTAGGAAAAAGGACATTTGGGTTAAATGACATTTGTACAAAATCATGAGTCAGTCTCTTAACCAGTCGGCCACATTTTCTTCAAGCATGAAGCAGAGATAGCAGAACAGACCATGGCCAAGTATTAGTCATCAGCCTAAAATACTAGTAATCTGGTTTTGTTTTTCAGGGAGTGACAATACATGGGAACATCTAGCCCACATTTCCAACTTCCTTCAGTCTTGTAATCAGGGCAGAGCATGACTGGGCACATTCCTTCTTACCACAAGAAGGAAGTAAACATTAACAGGAAAAAAAGCTAAAATGAATACAAAAATAAAATAAAATTAATCCTGCCATTGTGGCTGAGGTGTTAGATAAGAATCTGAAATTACATGTTTAATCATAGCTCTGCCACAACTCCACAGCTGGTGGGATTTTATTTTTTAAGCATCCACAGATCCTTATAAACAAACCCATATTATTCTCTTGCAGTAGAATGGTACCTTGGTTGGCAAACCTCTGCACTCAGGATTAAGAGTGCCCAGACACGAATGTTTGTGGAAACATTTGGGGATTATTTTCATATTGAAAAAAATACCTAACTCCTTGGCAGCTACATGGGATGGTGGTGAATCTAACTGTGGAGTATCAGTATTTTAGTGGAACTGCAGATTAATTTTGCAGTAGTAGTCTCTGAAATCTGGGGACACTTTGGTTACGCCATTGTAATTCATCCTGAATGGCTGTAGCAAGAAGGGAGTAAAAGATATTCTCCGAACATAAATAGAATGCTATTTATATAATCAGTGTTTCATAGAGATATTGTAAGTATTTACTATTATAATTATTAACAGTAACATAACGTGTAAGACAGAAACTTAGTATTTTTTTTGATCCTTACACATGAATTGTAAATTCACCAAATGCATACCTTAAAGAATCCCTCTACGAACTGCTGTGGCCCCTGTGTCACTAGGCTGGATAATCACATGTAAATGATCTTTACATATAACTACACACATAGCACATTCGTACAGCACTGAAGAGATCAAAAACCTTGATGAAGATAGGCACTAATCCTTCAAATCACTTAAGCACATGTTTAACTTTAAGTACATTAACATCCTCGTTGAAGTAAAAGGGACTACTCAATTGCTGAAAGTTAAGCAAGTACTTAAGTTATTTGTTGGATCAGGTTCTAATGCCCTTTCACTTTGGTCATGTGGTCCATCAATTGCAAAAGTAACACCCAAACAAATTCAAACACAAAGTTATTTAGCATAATTCTGAGTCTACGAAAGGCTTCAACTGTAAAGCCTCTTTATTTGGATGATTTTATTTTATTTTTAAAAAGATTGCAAGACTTTGTGGTCCTTAATTTCAAGAGGGGACAATAAGGCAATCCTAGTAAGCATAAGCAAGTTATGACACCACTTTCCAAAGTTACACCAATTTCCAAATTTAATTTCATCTCTGGATGTTTTTTATGGTACAATGTCGGCAGAGTAACAGATGTACCGGAAGAGCTAAGAGTCAAATCACCCATAACAGCTTTGCATGGAAATGTACACTTAGAACCAAAGCAAAATGTTAAACCTTTCCACTGCCTACAGAACAGCAAAAGGACTTCTTCTTGATCAGCTGTCCTGTGACACCAAATCACCATTACTATTATTATTAACCCATGCACCAGATTTTATCTCCATTGGAATTCAAAAGAAAAATAAGCAACTCAGCACATTTGGTCAAAAGAGAACACTGCACAGAGTAGTCATTTACTTCATGCCCATACTTGTTAGCTTTTAAAGCTAAATCTTCACCTTGAAACAAAGCCTCTGCTAAGTGAAATGCTGAGTTACAGAGTAATTCTGGGCTGTTAAAAATAAACAGCCTGAATAAGACTATATAGAGTATTGAGTGCATGGTATCCACATTTGTCTCTTACTGGAATAAAGGTTTTTATTTGGGTTTATGGGGAAATTCCATCATGTTTACTATTATTAAGACATAGCTTTAATTCCTGACTTCAATATAACCTCAAAATCCACTATTTAAAACACGGCTGCAAGCCTGGGATGCTGGACTTAAAGTATACAGTGAACAACTAATAGCACAAGGGCACTCTGCTTGGAAGAGCCAGAAATGACAGAGAGACAGCCCTTCCCTTTAAAGATAAACTGTTCACAAGGAGTCTTTCCTGTGAGGAATTCTCTGTGCCTGAACATACCACTCCTAACAAAAGAGTTGTGAAGCAGAAAGAATCCTTGGGGACTGAAGAGGCTTCTCCTTAAAGTAATAGTGGCCTTTAGAGAATATAAGCTTCAGTGTCTGAGACTGAGAAGAAATTGCTGCTGCAGTCAGTACTTTTGCAAGTTGGCTGCCTTGATGACTAGCACTATCATTTATGCTCTACATTGACTGTCAAACTACAAAAAGCTTATCAAGGTTCTAATCTATAGTAAAATATTTTACTTTGCTCTGGCTTCTCAAATAAAATAGTTTTTAAAGTGCAGTTCAAGTGCAGCTGCTCTGATGTTCTGCTCTTTACAGGAAACAGAAATATCAACCCTGATTTTTTTTCCCTTTTTTATGCTGCCTCAAGCTTATACAAAACCATTATTCAGTCCTGCTGTTTCACCCTCTATAAAAACAAATATATATGATTTGTGCACAATAAATCACTCAAAATATTGAACTCCCAAAGACAGAAAACTCTAAAATTTTCATTCAGCTGTAGTCTTTATACAAGCACAGGAAGCCAGACTGTTTGTCTGTGCAGCAATGCAGTCTTAGCAACAAAGAACTATTAAACAACAGGGAAAAGCAATAATCTCCAAATAATAAAATTGTTCCCTCTTCCCCCTTTTCTCTCATCAGAGTAACCAAAAAACCCCAAATTTCACAAAAGGGTGTATGAATTTCTCAAAAGAAGCTGGTTTTGCATAAAACTATGCCTCCACATTACTGGTTTTATGCTTCCCCAAAACAGTCCTTCTACAACTTAATCAAGAAATACGTGTGACTGAACAGCACACTTGATCCTTTTGGAATTCCCCTGATAACTTTCCCTATCTTTTGTCTCAGGAGCTCAGCTGGGACACTACTGCTAAACAGATGCATCCTAAAGGATAAAACATGAGGTACTCCCTACCTCAGTAACACACCAGATCCGAGGGGCTTAATTTGGTTTTGCTGTTCTCTTTGGTCGTATGGGGGTGAATAATTTGACACAAAAACCCATTAGTACCCAGCACCAATTAAATTCCAAATTGAAAACATACAGCAGCCTACTTGAGTGAAAGTGAACGGGAAAGGGGACGTGTCCAGTTTGGTGAGAATTGCTTGCTGCCACCAGAATTATCTCTGCCTTAACGGAACTTCAATCAGTTAAAAGCAGACAGTGCAGCAGTGCTAAAAAACAAGGCAAATGATCTTGTTTCTAAACTTGTAATTTCATTAAAAAGAGACCAAAGAGCATTTGTTAAATATAGTGCAGACCAGCTGAGAGCCTCAAGCCCAGTGATTCTGGTGTCCTCTACTGTTAGCTCCGTAGAGGAGTTGTCCAGACAGATTTTAAGACACACAGTTCTAATTCTCCATGTCAGAATTATTATTGTTCTTGAAAATTACTGAACCAACCAGCTACTGATATAATTTAAAATTAATTTAGAAATTGAGCAATAAAACAAACAAATTAAACAAATAAATTAAAATAATCAAAATCCTTTGTTAGAATTATCACAAGCAGTCTGGCAAAAACCAGTGCCAATACTCCTTGCAAAACAAGACTTGATAACAATTAGCATGTCAAAACCCAAATCTGAGCACTATTCAAATCACGTCCTTTAGCCAGACTCTTAATGGAGAAAACAGTTTTCCACAGAATTATGCAGCCTCTTCACAAATGCTGTGTTCACCAATAGGAGCTATTACTTGATCAGAATAATCAGTGCAAACCATCCACTCTGCTTCCAGAAAGGCTGCAATTTATGATTCCATAAGACAATTCCCCTTGAAAGGACAGCTGCACAAATGCAGCAATGAGATGCTCCACTGTAACCCAGAATGTTCCTTTTACTTCACTTAGTCAAAGGCACAGAGCAGCCTCCAAGAACTGCAAATGCAGCCAGCTCTGGAGTGGGAGAGGAAGAGAAATCTCTTGGTGCAACACAGAAAAATCTGCCAGATGTCAGGCTGCTCCCAAAGGAAGCCCTCAAACCCTTTCTGGCAGGAGACTGGATTGAGGGGTGAAATTGGTGCCAGGGAGAAATAAGTCTACTTTAGATGAAACTTGGGCAATGCTACAGGCTGTAATACAATACTGCATTTCTATAGGCTGAAGGGATACAAATTGCTTGGAGGATTTCTGCAGTCCAAAGAACAATGGAAAATTTGGAGGACAAAGTGGCATATTCCAGCCAGCATCACACTCTGCCTTTCCTGAGCTGAGTGTTCAACCTAAACAAAACACAAAAATCTTACTTCAGATCTATTCTCCACATTAGCAAAAATCATACTTGCAAGGCTACTCTCCAAAATTATAGCTTTTTATTTTTCCTTCAGCACCAGTGTCACACAGTAATGAAATTTAGGGGGTTTAATGGTTCTTGCACTTACCTTGAGTCCACGAAAGCTGCCTGGGCTTGTTGGTGAAGAGCTGGAGGACTTTGTAGATTTTGGGGTGGATAACTGACTGCTTGGGGTTCCATTAACTGGCCAAAGCAATGAAAATGAACAAATGAAAGAAAAGATGAATAAAAATAAAAAGTTATTACTGAAGTCTGCAACCAGAGATCAAAACAGTGTCCTCAGTATTTAGGAATAACGTATATATTTGCATGTCACAAAAACTGCACCCTGAAAATTCATGTGGCTGGATATGGGATCAAGGGGACACGCAAATATTGCATTGTCATTCCAGACATTAAAAAGGCCCCTTCTGTCCTTTGCCAGGGGAAGAGGTTTGGGCACAGAAACAAAGAAAAACAACAACAACAAAAAAAAAGCCATAGCCTTTAAAAATTGCATAATAAATTGTGGTATCACACAATAAAATTTATAAAAGAAAATGTTTCTGAGGATATTTGACCCTCCTCCTCTTCAGTTTGGATCAAGGCCTTACTCTCTAGGTAGAACGTTTCACAGAACAGGAGTTCTAACAAGAAGAATTAACTGTTTGCACAACAGAAAACTTTAGCAGTAGTTCAGAAAATGTTGATTTAGGGGAAAAAAACCTCAACAAGAGAAAAGCTAGTAGGTTGTTTTTGAGCTTCCAATAAGTACAAGGGTTTTTGAAAATATATAATATTCTCCCTCTTGTCTTAAAGAGTCCATTCATTTTAAGATTTTTAGACAGATTTTTAGACAGGCCTTATACAACATTTGTTATCTCTCTGGTGTATTGAATATAACTGAGGTCAGTCCTTGTATTTTTTAAAAAGGTCAAACTGACAAATTTTATTATGCAGAGAGAATAGTACACTGTCCATCAGACACAAATATGATGCAATGTTATATGATGAGACATCATTTCTTTTCAGCTGATCCTCATTTTTCACGGGAGAGAAAAATACTAAGCAGAAATTTAAGAGCTAAAAATGCTTCATAGCATGGTGATGAATTATTCTTCCAGAAAGAAAAGACAACCCTGGTAAACAGAAACTAAGCTTCAAATTAAATAATCCGCTCAATTCCTTTACATATTCAGGTCTGTCATGGGTCATCACTTCTTAAACTACTGGATTTATTTTACAGGTGTCCACTGACCCAGCACACTAACTTTATCTGAGTATGGGAGATGCCTTGCAAGGACTATTTTTTACAACCTGGGCAGCCCATCTGCCACTAGGCCAGGCTGACTGCACTGCACTTCCACAAATCCCTGTTTTTCACAAAAATCTCCTTCTCTGGTGTATGATGTTAAGATATAACTGATTGGTGTTTAGCTATTCTATAAGTCTATCTTGAAGTCTGATAACTTGGATTTATATTCCCAATTCGGTTACAGGACCAAGACCTTAGTATTTTTTTTTACAAGTATTCAGTGTATTTAGGATATTTTCATCTTGATTTTAACAATATTTGCCTGCAAGAAAAATAGGTGGTTCTAAGGGGGTTTTTTTTGAGAAGCTGAAAGCATCTAAGAGCACACTACCCTCCTGTAGACTTCAACAATTCACACTGAATATCCAATGCATCCTTGTTTTAGAAAGAATTTGCAAGTGTGACAATGGCAAGGGCTAGTGACAGCTATCTTACTGTTTTCTGCTTCTTGCATGACCAAAAGTTAGATACTTCAGTAGAAATATCTCAGAGTTTGCTTCCAAATGACAAACTAGTACCACAGGAAGAAATTTATTTTTTTGTTTGTTCTAAGATTCTTTTATAGAGCTCACGGAAAAGTCTCTACTTCCCGGACATGACCACTGTAAGGCATGCTTGTCTAAGTCACTACCATCCTCTTTAAGCATTGGCAGAACCACTAAGTTGTTCCAGTGAAACTGGCTGGTCAACAAAACGTGCTTCCCTCCCTAAACTGTCCAAGGAGGAAGAGCCCAAATTACACTGACAATACTGTAGCTCTTTGCTAATATCTCAGCTATTCTTGGTGGAGAAGGGTGGGGTTCTGAGCCAGGGGTGTGACTAGATGACACCCAGAAGTGCCTTCCAATTTTCGTGCATCTATAGAACACACAGTTCATTCTGCTGAGGATCCTGCTGGAAAGAGCTGTCTGCAGATTCCTCTTTGCCAGTGTCTCCAGAGAGCCACTGCACGTCAGCTGCTAAGCATCTGCAACAACAGGGAAAGCTGGAACTGGCCCTGTCCAGATGTAAAGATTTTGCATCTATAGGGAGTTAGCCAACTGCTTGTGCTGGCTCTGGCTGGGGTGCAATTAATTTTCTTCACAGCACAGGGCTACATTTAAGATTTGTGCTGGGAAGTGCTGCTAATACAGGGATGTTCCTGTGATTTGTGAGCATGCACAGCATCGAGGCCTTTTTTGCTCCTCATGAGCTGAGAGGGGACACAGGTGGAACAGCTGACCCTAGTTGATCCAGGGAATATTGCAGACCATACAGCATCATGCTCAGCAGTAAAATGAGAGGGAATGCTGGCAGAGGGGACACTGCTCGGGGACAAGATGGCATCAGTCAGCTGCTCATTCACAGCACTTGTCATTCTTGGGTTTTATTTCTCTCTCTTTGTTACTCGCATTGCAACATCGTTGTTGCTATTACTATTGTTACTTCAGTTATTAAACAACTCATATCTCAACCCATGAATTTTCTCACTTTCACCCTTCCAATTCACTTCCTTCACCCTGCTGCAGCAGAGAAGTCAGGAAGTGCCTGTGTGGTGCTTAGTTTCTGGCTGAGGTTGAGCCATGACACTGCTATTTCAGAGAGCAGCACTTTTCTTTCTTCCCTCACTCAATAATGCAGCAATCTGTATCAGCACAAATCTGCTGCTATGGATTTGCTGGTTATTCCTTATGTATGCCAACATTACCTTTTTATTCTATTTTCTAAGCATAAATTATTTTAAGGTTTCTTTCCACATGCATACCAGTGAATATACAGAAAAAAAACCCCAAACTTTTCTGTCATTCTGAAGTAGTGCATGTTAGACTACATGTTTGGCACTCTGGAATGTTTAAAACTTTAAAATCTAGTAATAACTTCTAAATTGTTTACTTCTAGTATGACCGAAAGACTCAATCTATTTTCTAATCAATTTGTATGTTACTTGTTTCACAAATGCTTTGACTTTGAACTGAAAGTTCAGGGATTCCTCAGGGTTTTTTTTAGAATTTAGGCTGAAGTAATACAAGAAAAATAAGAAAAATAAGAAATTGCACATAAAATTGAAACATATGAGATGGTTTTGCACTGCTTTTTTTCAGTAATTCTCACACCTGTCTTTTTGCTGGCTGAAATGTTCTATTTTAATATACTTTAGAATAAACATACAAGTGTATTGCTCCTTAGAATGCTCTCTACTTGTAGTCAAATTATACCTTTAAAAATTTAACTTTGACACCATTAGCAGATGTCCAACAACTGAAAAGCACTATTTCACTGAAATTATCTACCTCAACAACAACAACAAAAAAAATCCAACACCCATTTCATCTCTGTTTCATCCAATGCAAAATGTGTTTCAAACTTGAACACATTCACAAATACAGCACCAAAAATACAGCTAAATGGAGAGGGAGGAGACACACTAGTGATATACAGCCATAATAGTAATGGCTCACCTGGGGATTTTGCTGAAGAATGAGCACTGGAGTGGCCACCCCTCTTTACTGTACTCATATATTTGACACAAAGGAAAAAGACATTAAGGAAAGAAGTTAATAAACAACTCTCAACATGCATTGAAGGAAGAAAGGTAAATAAAGGATCAGTAAAGACTACATGTAAAAACAAAACAAAAAAAAAAGGCAAGTAAATAGAAGGATAAATACCACACGCTTTGCATACATTTTTCAAATTAACCAAACCAAAGAGGGTCTAAGTAGAAATGAGTATGGGAATGACAGCACTGATATCTAAATACTTTGCATAAAATTCACTGCTGATAGATATTCTACATCATCTCTCTGGAGGTAAAAGAATTGCATGAAATGTAGATCAGTTGCAGAACTTGCCCTTCATGATACATTTTTCTGCAATCCTCCTTTGAAGCTTTCCAGTTAAACATTCAACCTTTATAAACAAATTATTAATATTCCACTTTGAAAAAAACACAATGATAAAATTACTTTAACCAGCACCAATTAAGCAAAATAAATGTGGAACATGTCACAGTTTTGAATACACACAAAAGCTTACATCTATAGTTACATTCAAAAAAGAGCATCATATATTTACATATTCAATAGTTTGATTTCAGGGGGAAAAGAAGTATTTAGAAATTAAATGCAGTGGTGAAAAAATTTTTAAAAAGCAAGTTTCTCCCTTTATTTACATAAAATGCTTGTGTAAATACATAAAATTTACATAAAATATGGTGTTCAGCCAAACTGGTGGCAAAATCACAGTATGAACACCTCTCTTTGAAATTACTAGAAGCACAGGAAGAAAAATTCTCTGTTAATGGGCAATCACAGTACAGTACATCTCCTAAAATTACTTGAACCAGCAAAGGCCTGTATTTTTGATAGCATTTGTGTATAGGAGAAACCTTTCTAATTCAAAATTTAAGGGTATACTCTGATTCAATGAACATGAACCTAACCATATACATAACCCTGCAGTTAATAGTTTTCAGGAAAATCAAGTGCCAAGCTGAAAACATATCCCAAGAGCACAATTAGCACAAATTACTCCAATGTTCATAAACTGAAACTACATGTGCCTGTAATTAAAAAATAGAAACCATATTTCTTCCTAGGATTAAAAAAAATAATAATAAAATTGCAAATTTCTTTTAGATCAGTATTAAATCTGTGAGACAAAATGAAAAAATGGGGTTTTTCCCCTCTGGAAACACTTGTATTACAGACAGAGCCAACAGGTTTTTTTCACCCCATTAGAAAAAAAAAATAAAATTAGTGTATTTGATGTGTTCAGCTCTTTCCTAGCAGTAGTACCTGAGGCAGGGGACTTGCTCCGACGTGAAGGTCCTGGACTTTTGGATGCAGTGTGCCTCATGGCAGAGGAGCGGGAGTAAGACTTCATAACACGACATTCTACAAAGCAAGCAAACTCTGTCAAGGGTTTTGACAACAGTTCAGTGCACAGGCTCCCTCCACACAGGCACCTGGCTGTGTGGCTGTTTGTCATCCAGAATACGACCAGCACTTTTTGAACATCTTTGCCCAGCTAAGTCAAACAGATTTTTAAGAGCATCTCACAACTCTAACCTACTCACCATAAAAACCTGTTTGAGCTACGCAGTACTGACAGATATGACATTCTGCAGATAATATTTCTTCACGTCTTGAGGCTGGATTATTACTACAATTCAAGTTTGTATATATGCTGATGCCAAGGTTCTTGCTGTAATGGCACTTCCATACTGGGCAACTGCACAGCCAGCACTATTTCCCTTCTTTTTTAAAAAACTGATGCTGTGACCCATTTTTGAACAGGTGAAAAGTGCCTATTGTTTCCATATGGCTGAAACAACAGACTACTGTCTACACATATATATATAAATAACAACCACACTGGGAAAGCAATCAATGAGCACACATGCATTGCCATTTTGGTAACATTTTAATCACTACGGCGAGCATTGTTAGCAGATACTCCAAACGGGATCAAAAATTTCTCTCCTTATTTTGTCCCTGATGCCAACGTCATCATTAGGATGCCATGTCATCGTAAAAAAATGAAGTTGAGCTGCATGCCTTGCCAGTCATGTATATAACCTGCTTTTATCCATAAAGACCCCTAGAGCTATTAGAGAAAGCAGGGATCACCAAAGCTGAAGAGATAAAGGAAAGAAAGAGAAAAAGGCAAGGAAATGAGATCAACTAGTCTGTGCCTTGTGTAGTGGGAAAAGCAAATTTACAGCCTTAAAATCTGCTAGGGAAATTAGGATTAAGCCCAGACTAGGATTTGCATTGTGATTCAATACAACCATGCTCTTCCATTCCTTCATAAGAATAAAGTAACTTTTGAGCTGTTAACTATGTTAAAAACCACCCTTTTGGTATTTTTTAACCCCCACACTAATTGACTCAACATAATCAAGCAGTTCTGGAAAAGCAGCACCCTAGCAAGAACAGCAGAATGGGAGGCAGTTGAATCCTCCATCCATCCAAATGTACAGGCCAGCGGGTAGATATACATCTGTACTTCCTGCTGCAACTGAGCATTTTGTAACCAAATAATGATGTGTGTAAAAATTACAGGAACAGAAAGTGCTGTTGTTTTTATTTTAAAAAAATTTAAATCCTTCATTCACAATGTGAAGCTCCTCTGGAATAATATGATTATTCTTGCCGGGGCAAGTTTTCTTTACTAGAAATTATTTTTTTTTCATAAAAGAAAATCAGAGTGTTTCTACAGCTCTAACAATAAAGACAGAAAAAAAACCCATGTCTAGTAGGACCTGTAGTGATAGAACAAGAGGAGTGGTTTTAAAGTAAAAAACTGTAGATTCAGGCTAAATATAAGGAAGCCATTTTTTAATGAGCAAGAGGTGAAAGAGTAGAATAGGGTCCCTAGAGAGGTGATAGATGTCTCACTCCAGGAAACATTCAGTGGAGCTCTGAGCAACCTAAACTTTTTTTGGAAGATGTCCCCGGTCTTGCCAGGGGTTGGACTTGACAGGCCCTTTAAAGGTTCTTTCCAGCTCAACCCATTCTACAGTTCCATGAACATGAGGAAAAAGGCCCATCATCTTTATGATTTGATATTTCAAGACAATTCCAAAACTTTCTGGTAGAGGACTGCCTTTTCCTTGAACTTACATTGCAAAGTTTTTCTTTACAGAAAAACAACTTTCACAAACAAGTTCAATTCATGATCTGCCCAACGCAGACAGGAGGGCACAAAGTCCCAGTTTGTCTCACCTCCTTCCCTACCCAACGTCCCCTATAACCTCAAAATATATACAAGGCCAACACTTGGTCTGTTGCAGACAAGACTGGAATGTGTGAATTGTCTGGCAGGATAATTTAAGACTGGAAATGAGCATGGCTACATATGAGATATTTCAAAAATCTCATGAAGAAAGCAGTATGGAAATCATCTTACAGCCACAGATGCCAAAAGCAAACATCGTTAACAGATTTTAGATGCATTAGATCCATGACAGAACATTTTATTATTCAATTCTGCTTTCCATGTAACTTTAGGCACAGTGTCTATTCTGCAGGAATTTGGATCAGGTTTGTTGGCACATTTAAACAGGCTTACAGAAACCAGATGATGGTTTCAAAAAACTTTTTTATTCATTGAAAAACATCCTCCCATGTAAATTTCCCTGAATCACACAATTCTTAAGGGTTGAACAGGGGAATGGTATGGGGAATTTCCTATTTAAGTGGGTTCAGGATGTGCAGTCTTACCACTGTGATCCAACACGAAGTCATCCTGCGCATACCGGTACTTCTCTGGCCCGCAAGCGATGAAGACATCGTCATCTCCAAAGAAGTCCTGCAAGCACGTTACCTGGACAGCAAAATAAACACACGCAGTACGTTCAAAACTAAATCTTGGATTAGACAGCAACAATTAATAAGTTTGTCTTTACCTTCTCACAGTGGTACCTTAACGTTCATTTGTAATGACACAAGCCCTTCAGTTCCTCAGTACGTCAGATCTCTAGCAGCGTGGGAAACATCAGGGCCGAGAATGTAAAATATGACTGCCCCTTACCTCCAAAAACTCTTATATTTAGCACCTGTATTTTTGCTTATAGTTACATGAGCACACTGATGACTTTTACCTATAACTACACATACATTGCTTTGACAGGAACATCTGAAAACACTATTCAAATGTCAAAGATTCATGTATTAAGAATACATTGACTGCTTGTGGGAAGATCTGTTGAATTAAAGTGATTGCATCTGCAAATTGGGGTTTATGTTCTGAGGCACTTAATTTCCATGTTTTAGTGTCCTGCTAAAAAAAAAATGAAGTCATTCTCCTTTTTATTAAAAGGTATTTCATATTCAAGAAAATAAAGAAACAGAGTCCCTTCCATGCTTTTTGCAGTTGTCTGTTCTTAATTATATGGGTAATGATTCTACTTGGATAATGATGTTATCCAAGTAATGTATGTCAAGAAGGATCGAGATTTCAGAAAGAAAAGATGGTTTAGACATTCTCTAAAAACACTAAACCAAATATCTTGAAAACATCTCCATCCTCAAAAGTCAATAAAAATCACCTTGTGAAGGAACAAGTGTCTGCTTTCAAAATAGTTAAAACCAAAAAGCCACAACAAGAATTTCTAATTCCCTTGCAAGGGAAAAAAGTGTTTGCAGGAAGCAAGCTACTTTTTTAGACATAAACGCATTAACATTTTAATGTACAGTAGTTTCCCTTTTTTTTTTTACCATTGCATGCCCACATGAAATTTAGTAGTAGAAGTTAAAATCATTTGGTAAAGCCATGAAATCAAAGAAGTAATACAAAAATCTGCTTTCAGAGAAACCAGCTTTTTTCTTTCCCAGATACCTGTCAAGACTATTTGCATATTTCACCCACTGTGATAACAGCAAACATCAGCAGCAGTACAGGAAAGGGTCTGTGGCGCCTGCAATATCCCAGAGCCACTCGGAATGCCAGTGACCCTGGGCTCTCCACAGGAACTATGGCCCAGGGCATTCCCCACCAGCAGTGGGGTTGTCATGGCAGCTCCCCCAGGACAGCAGCCAGATCCTCAGCCCAGAGCCACTCACAGCATCCAGCATTTGTGTCACTGTGTCATGCAGCCAAAGGGCCACAGCCAGCACCAAAATCCTTTTATTGCCGCCTTACTGATGCAATGACAGTCGGCCGTCATTGATGAGAGATTTTCAGCTCTGCCTGAAACTGCTGCTTTTAGTTAACCAAAAAGAGGCACCAACAACTGGATTCAAAAGGCTGCACAAATTTAAGAGAAGTTTTGCTAACTTGGGATTTGTTCCTCTCGGCTTAATAACCAAGAGGACTTCATCATCATTTCCACAGATTTCCGGAATCCAACAACCAAGCCAACAGGAAACACTGTGAAAAAGCTCCAGAACACATCCCGCTCGCCCAGAACACTGTCAGGACACTGCTCACCAGCAGCACTGGCAGGACATCGGCAGAGATGTTCTGGGAGGTGCAAGCTCACACTCAAAGTCCCTAAACCTGGGAGCTATTTCCACAAGCTCTGCCTGCCCATCTCTGCTCCTGATGCCCTTGCAGTGCTATTTCGAGCAGGTTGGAGTTAAATGCTGTGGTTTAGCAGTGCCTAAAATTAATCTTTCTCTTCTGATTGAAAGCCTTGCCTCACCTCACCCCTTAACCCATCCAGTCTAACATCTGAACTGAGAGTAAGGGAGGAAGGATTGACAGATTTTATGTCAGAGTCTGGGAAATACACAGGGGTATAACTGCAAGCAGCAGCATCCCTTTGTTGTCTGCAGAGCAATTCTACAGAGTAAGGCTCAGATCTGTGCACAAAAGATGACAGGAACAACATTAGAAATGCTCCAGAAAATCTGCTGAAAATGGCTAGTAGGAATTGGAATGAATAATGAATTTTAAGAAATGTGTAATTCCCACATATCCTTCCTCACATGTTCGTGTACACAGAGCTTCCCCAGGCAAAAACGCACAGAAGTAATCCAGAGTGCCAGTGATCAGATAAGCTGCTGAAGGTGGAGACACAGCACCTCTATCTTGGAGTTCAGGCTGAGGCCAGCCTCTGCCTGCTCCCACACGGTGTGCCTGACCTGTGTGACTCCCACCTGTCAGTCACACAGCAAGACAGTTTACTGTAAAAAGTATTCGCCTTACTGTAAAATGTGTTAAATACAATTATAACTGAAAGCCAGACAAACACAGCTATGATAAAGCTTTACTCAGATGCTCACTATATTCCAGCAGGGAATACTCAAAGTCTCCCTTCTCCCCACAAATAATCCAGACTGGCTACACCTAAAATACACAAGAATGAGACAAGTATTGAACAAGTGTATGCAACAAAGAATAAAGACCTGCTAGAATTTACCAATGCCCCCACATTACGAGGCAAGGAAAGAATTTTCAAAACTAAATGAGTGGAAATGCATTTTTCTAAAAGCACAACCTAATAGTTATTTTTCTAGGCTTTTATTGTAATAAAGTCAAGTGAGGATTTCTCCAGGTGCAAACTGATGTAAAAATGAAGTTTTAATCTCCTACAGAATTAAAATAAATGTATACACAGCAATTAATGATAAAAGATTTTTGCTCAGTGTTCAAAAAATCATTGAGTTGAAATTATTAACTTGTTTGCATGTGATTTTGAATTCTGCAAGTCCACCATGGTCTAACTCGCAAATCATATAATTCCACTCCAAAGAATATCTGAACTTAGGCCATAGGAGAGGGGTTTCTATTACTTTAATCAGGATGCAATCCGTTTAGAAATTTATAAACAAAAAAATCTTGAAAACTTTTTTTCTTTAAGTTTCATTAGCTGTGGAATCTGTGCATATGAATAGGATGTCAGGTGTTCCAGAAAGTTAGGAACAAAGATTTAGTTTATCAAACTAGTGTGCTATAACACTGCCTCTCTTTCCACTATCCTTCCATAGTCTTAACCACTCTTTGTTTTGTCACACTTAGTGCTAAAAGCACTTTTCTGTTGACTTTGCATGTTTCAATATGCTAAACCCTATTTATTTCTAAATGCAACACCCTTTCCCAGACAAGCACTTCCTGTGACCTGGTAACTCCGCTGCTATTCCTTTCTTTGAAACAAGAAATGACTCACTGGTGCTCCTCTGACAACTCAAGGCTGCTCAGGTTGTCTTGCTGCACTGCTTTTCTTCAAAATGTGTCTCTACACACAGCAGAGTGGAGAATGTGTGAGTAAGACTGAATTGGTTTCGCACTCAGTCCTTTCCTCAGAATCTTTTCACTGGCACTCTCTCCACAGCTTTCTGAGACCATGCACAAACCACTCAGGGCATCCCTGCTTCTTGATGGGCTCAAAATCGACCTCAACTGAAGGAATGAAATCTTGAGACACTGGATGAAGTTTTTGACAAACACAAAGACCTCTCTTAGAGAGGCACATATGACTAAATATGCACTATGTTACAGGAGTGTCAGGTATAACAACAGCTTGGAAGGCAATTACTGGTCAAAGTACTACAAACTCTACAGCTAAAAGCACAAAAAATGTGGTTTAAATGCAGAAAAAAAAAAAAACAAACCCACAAACATAGGGCATTGAAAAAGAATGGAGAAAAATACATCTCTGAAAAATCAGGCTCCTGATCCACTGCTGTCTACTAGTGCAGTGCTTTAATGTCACATACACCCATGATACTTACCTTTCAAAATTGGCTTATGTTTCTAACAGATATTTAAAGCCAAAGAAGTTTGCTCTTTTCAAAGAAATGCTTCTTCAGTCAGATAAAGCCACTAGATAAGAACATACAAATTGTCATCCATATGGAAATCCCTTTCCCCTTACCACCACACACGCCTTGAAATGTGATTTACATCAATCCCTACTTCCACCTCATCTAACAAACAGAAGATACTTTCCCCTCCAGAAAAAACATGAACAATGATCAACTGTTTATAAATAGAACTCATCATGTATTTATTGATTGCCCTTTATGATGAAGATACAATGGGCAAAAATTGAAATAAATAGATGAAGGTTTATCCAGACAATATTTTTCCTCCAATCTCCAGAAGAAAAGTACTTAAAAAAAAAAAAAAAAAAAAGAAAAGAGAGAGAGAGAGAGAGACTGGAGCCAAGAAGGTTTTATAAACACTTGTAAAATTCCTGGAAATTCAAATTCCCAGAAATCTGTAGCACTCGACAGAGTTCTGTGATCATATATCAACAGCCCCCAGCCAGGAGCTTGGTGAGTAAACTGTCTCTATTCCAGCTCTACAAATGTACTTCATTCTAAACGTAGAAGGAAGGGCTATAAAGACAAATAGTTTGGCTTAATTTAGTATGTCTGATTCCATTTAAATAATCAGCTACAGGACTGCACAGTTTAAGCCTGAAAGCCACACCCTCTGTCTGGGGAAAGCGTCTCTGGATGACAAATTCTCAGCAGCAGCCAAAAATGGATCTAAAACATCAAAACCGTAAAAAATACAAGAGATAATTTGTATTTGTTTTAACAATGGAAGAAATACTTCTATCTACTGACTTCAATAAAACAGGATATGGTGTAAATATTTTTAAAAGGAAGCACAGAACATACAAGGCAAAAAGAAAACTAGCATGCACAGCAACAGCTGGATTTGTGAATGCATTTTCAGCTCAGCAGTTGAGACAGGCATTTGAGGCTGAAATTCTTCAAGGACTACAGTGGTTTTCTTCCCCCCATGAAATGCTGAAAAAAAATGTGAACAATTTTTTAAACGTCAGCATGACAAATCTAGATACAACCTCCCTGCTACTGCCTTAAGTGGGAGGGGTCTCCACATTTCTTGTAGGAAATGCTGTTCCTCTGACTGGGACAGATTATAACTGTGCTGCCCTGGCAGTTCTGCCCTTTGCCCCTTGCATCAACTTTTTTTCTGAGTAAGCAAAAGTAAAATATTTGTCAACTTAACCAGTCAGGTCATATTTGCAATCACCATTTTTATTTCCTCTTTTGAAACACTTTTAGCACTGTCATTTCCTCTTCACTGCCATTCAGACTTATTAAAATTCTTGCAGTGCTTTCTGAAGCTGCCAGCCTTACATTTCCAGGGTTTATGGTGCAAAATGCAAGGAAAGCATTCCTGCACAAACAGGTCAGTTGTCTGTCTGCCATTTCAGCTCCATCACCACCAACAGCAGGCTTAACTTTCAAAGCGAAGTTTCCTCTGGGCAGCCTCAGGAACTCAAAAAGGAAGGTGAAAAGGGCATTCCCACCCTTCCCTACTGAGCACCATGGTTTTCACACAGGAGCTTTTACCTTGGAAATTCCCCTTGGTTCTATTCTTTCTCAGAATAACTTGATCAAGGGAAAGGGGGGGTGTGTTTGACCAATATTCTCAATTACTTACTAAGCCATCAGTGAGCTTCACAACTAACCAAGAGGCAAACAAGAAGTTCAGTACAAAATTATGGCAGCTATTTGCCTGGTTATCCTGAGCCATGTTTTGTGACATGTCTTCAGTGAGGAAATAGCCAGATGGGTAGCTAGAATATACCCAGGAAGGAGAAATACTGAGAAAAGTCAAACCAATGACACTATGACATGCCCTTTCAAAAAATACCGTAATTGCCAGCATTCTTTTTTTAATTAACAACCTATTCACTTCACAGAAATGACATAGTGTCAAAGGCAAGTGTGCTAAGCAATTTGGGAGCAGGCAAAAAAAAAGAGAAACTGTTCAAGGGCCAGAAGCCCACACTGTACACAAGAACAGCAACAAAACCCACTGCTACATCAGATCTGTAGTAAGCCTGGAAAATCAGGTCAAACTGGTAAGATTCCTGCTGGTGAAATGAAGAAGCACTTGACACCTGCAAAAGCTTCTGTTCCTCACCAGCTTATGTGTGTCCTCTGTAACAGCTCTACTACAGAATCCCTCTGGGAACTCCCAACGTGCACAAAACTACACAACACCAAGAGAAGGGTAAGCAAGCTGCTAACCTCTGACTTAAGGCTTGACAGAGCTCAAATGCTACAGAGACTGGCCAAATCTGCCCAAAACAGCTTTAGGGTAGGCTGGGGAGCACTGAAGTCCGAGGACATAAAACTGTGAGCTTGGTAAGACTCTAGACACCCACACCTTTCCTACTGGCTATAGCTATGAGGACTATGCAAAGCGCCACAATAACTTCCCCAACAGTCAACTTCCATGAGGTCATTAGCAGACAAGAAGGGACAAAAATCCCTCCTTTGTTCTCTGGAAATAATTGGAATTAGGTCAAATGCCTCTTAATTTCGGAGGCTCAAATGCACAACTATTTTGTCTGCCAAGGAAACATGAAATACGGTAACAGATTGGATCATCCTGAAAGAATACAAAAATATCGACTCTGTTGCAAAATTTAAAATTCATTATTTGATCTTCTGTTATATGACTGTGCAACTTGACCAGCAAAATTACCTCAGATATTAAAGAGCATCTTGGAGGTCCTTTTTCTCTATAGTTAATTTAAGTAATTCACTTCTTTTTTTGGTCTACTCTTACTCTAAAAGCCCCTTTTAAGCCCATGCCGTCGGTTAATTTTAAACTTCACAGCAGTCCCACTGCAGTCAGTGAAATTATCCACATTCATGAAGCTATGCACAACCACAGCTTGGGAAAGGTCTGAGGGCATCCTCAGCTCTGCTGGACACTGCAATAAACTATGAAATTAATCCGATTTCTAGGTCAGAGCTTCCACAAGACATTGTCCAATTTACCACTTGAGGTTTGGCATCTTGCATCCTTTTGTTTTGTCCTTCAAGTTTAATAAATTCAGTAAGCTGCGAGAGAAAAACAAAGTTTTCTGGTTTTAATAATTTGTAAATGTTGAATTTGTCTGCCTTGGATAAAGGGAGCTCATTAACCTATTTAGGAAAACAGAGAAAAGGGAAAAAAAATTGAAACAAAGACCATAATGAGAGCAATTCTTCTAGGTCAGCTTCTTAAATGACTATTTAATCAGTGGCTGTGTCACATAATTACATTGACCATTAGAAAAAGAACCTCTTTCCACTGATATTTCATGACAAGGAACAGCAGTGAAAAAAGGAGAAGACGAGCCCTTCCATCCCACAGGGAATATAAGGAGTAAGAAAGGAAACAGAAATGTTAAATCTTTGCCTGCTGCCTGGTAAACAGAAAAAGTCTGGCAGAAAGCCCAGGAAACGCCTATTACAGTATGACAATGCAGAAATACTGAATAAACAGACTAGTCAGGTCACTACAACTCACACAGCCCCACAGCTGTTGGGAACAGATGACAGAACAGAGCACATCTCACATTTTAGTTTTTGATCTCAATTTCGAAATGATTTTTGCATGTATTTTTTTAACATCTCAAAAATTTACTTCTGAAAATGAACATGTGGAAATAGAAGATTGCATTTGGATGTGATTCAAATACATCATCCTAACTGCAATGGAAATGACAGGAAGAAAAATAAGCTGTAGGAATATGCATAAGTTAAAGCGAGTTCCTACATATATCTATTTCTTAAGGACTTCCAGTGCAGTAGGACTTCCTGGCAAGGTCCGTTCACCCGTTTTTCCAAAGGGCAAAACTGATCTGTCTGCAAAATGGCATTTCAAATATTGCACAGATTATGTGCAGCAATTTAAATATCAGAAAATAACAGTTGAAAAGTACTAAAATCCTGGAAATCTTGACTAATTTTGAATCGCTCTGTACAACTCTTCTGCCTCTATAACACAAAACACCCCTGAACAACCTTTACCTCAGCCTTGTCCACAACTTCAACAAGAGTCAATAATTTCAGTATATTAAACAGTGAAATTTAATGCCATGCTTCTCAATTTCATGAGTTACACAAAGAAACAACAGCCTTACTAAACATGCAGTAAGTGGAAATTGGAAACAGAAAATCAGCAAGTGCACCTTGTGATTGTGAACATAATCTAGTCCGTCTGAAGAGAAAAACAAACAAAAGGATTTCCAGTTACAAGACAAGGATATCTTTGCCCATAGGTGCATTAATCACCCCAGTTCACCAGTCAGCAAAACAGATTCTCTCCTTAAGTGGCATAACTGGAAAGCCTAATACAGAGCCAAAAATAGCACCTGACTTCACACAGCTAACCTTCCATCTCACCACCAAGCAGCTAGGCTAAAAATAAAAGCTACTTGTATTATGAAAGAACATTAAAAGGAAAAGGGCATATATAAGGACAGGTATCTGGTTCACCCAATTTAATAAAATCTTACTGATTTAATGACACCCTGTTCCACAATACAAATGAAGTTAAAATTTAAGTCTTACCATTTTTTCCCAAACATCACCTATCCTGCACTATTATAGAAATCATGCCTTTGGCTAATCAGCCTACTTGAAAAACATGGCATCCACATACTATGAAAAACTTAAAAATCTCCAAAATTATGTGAGCAAATATTCTATATACTTTCAGGTTTTTTGGTTCTTTAGATCAGAAGAGTTTCTGTAGCATTAATCAATAACCCATTGCAATCCTAAGTTTCCAATGTTTATGGGCAGACAATTTCCTGGAGACATTACAAAAGCCGCAGCTCTTAAGATGAGAACTATTTTTCCACAGACAAGTAAGAAATTCAAACTCAGTTTGTGGCCAGTGCAGAAAGAATAAAACAAAAGGCGTATAGCTGGAAATGTCCTTTGATGACAGGTACAAATAATTTTTCATTAATCTTTAAGCTTTAAATTAGAGATTTATAGTTTTACATTGGAACAGGTTGTTCAGCAAGACTGTGGGTGCCCTATCCCTGGAGAAAATTCAAGGTCAAGTTGGATGTGGCTTTGAGCAACCTGATCTAGTTGAAGATATCCCTGCTTATCACAGAGGGGTTGAATTAGATGACCTTTAAAGGGCCATTCAACTGATAATTCCATGATTCTATGTTTTTCCCGTGGCTTGAATGGTTCATGCAGGAGATGCTAAATTCAGTTTTCTACTCAAATTCTATTAAAAATCAAATTAAGTAATTCTAAGGTACAAAGTATTAGTTGAAATGCGTGATTCACTGAAATTTAATATTGTGATGTAGAGGTACAAAAAAATCTATTGCTCTCCGAGTTCCTGTGTCAAGGGTTTCATCTTGCACTCATTCAAAGCTGTTTTTCATAGCACTGCAATAGAAGGGAAAAAAACTTTCAGTACCCTATAAATTCAGGTCTCTCTCTCAGTCCTGTTTCCTTCATAGATACTACTTCACATAACAACAAACCTTGATAAAATCCATACAGCTCCTCACAGATTGAAGGATGCTTTTCACATGTACTTTAAGTTTTGGTCATTTAACATTATTTTAGCCCTTAAGACACTTCATTTACTTATTGTTCTGTTTGTTTCAGCATAACAACAATAGTACTTCTAACTAAAATTACAGTTCTATGTTTGTAACAATACCTTGCAATGCTAACAGCTTGCTAAACAGCACACACAGCTTTTAATGATACTTGATTCTTGAAGTATCCTACTCAGTGAACTGCAAACACTGGAAGAAAATTCAGCTTATGGATGTTCTCTCTATTTCAAACAATGATATTTCACAGATGAAAGGACTGAAATTCTGTGTAAAAATACACCCATATAAAGTGTGGAGGTATTTTGTGCTCAGCAAATTAACTTCCATGCTTACTCCGCTTTGCCTGTCATGAATTATTGAAGTCTGTTGTACTTGCAACTTGTACACAGAAACTGGAACAGCTATGCTGGGCTAGGGGCATCAAGTAAGAAAAATGAGGCTATAGCTGATAATAAAAGGATGAGAGGCTCAAAAATGTGAAAAAAATTAATGTACCGCAGGAAATAGAAACTACTTTTTATCTGGCTTTCAAAGATCCAGTTGAATCTCATTAACTCCCAACTTCAACCAATATTACTTCCAAGTCTGCTGCTGCTGCTCCTGAATTGCTTTAATAAGCTGATAAACAGATGTAAAACACATTTGAAGACATGGAAACATGTTTGATTTCATGTTCAGACAGCAAATGTGTTACAAATACACTTTAGGCACCGACAAAAGAACCGATGAGTCAATACTGCCAGACCAGAAGAAAAGGTGTCTCCGTGAGTTTCTCCTTAAAACAAAACCCAACAAAAGGCTGCACATGCTTCTTCTTAATATCTGGAAATCTCAGTTCTTCCTTCCACAATTTCAGGAAGAAAAGCAAAATGGATGCCCTGTGCCCCTCCCACCCCCAGAAACACAGAACTAAACCCCTGCCCAATTCTCCAGATCATTTAAGAGCACACAAAAGAGGTGCTAAACCCCATTTATCAATCAGTTGACTTCTGTGGTGTCTGCTGAGGTTTGTTTTAAAATCACACCACAATACTTTCATTGCCATACTGCTATTAGCAGATTGGAACTCAACTTTGGTGAGTCAGGCAGAGGATTTAGGTGACTCGGAACCTTTTCTTTTCTGAGCTAAATGCTGACTCAGTGTGGGTTTTTCTTTAGTTGAAGAGTGAGTAGATCAGAAGGTAAAGATGCTTAGAGGGTCATAATTCAGCAATAGACTGCAAAATATTAAAAGCCTCTAAAGTAGTCCTGTTTCTGCTGAGCCAGAACATGAGAAATGCTGCTGAACACTGGAAGCATCTGGGTAGCCTCATCATGTTTTATGGACTTCTCTATTAATCACATCAGAGGTGCTTTTGAAATGCATGAGGAAGTTAATTTCATTTGAAATTATTAGCTCAGAAATCATTAATTCTATCTGGAAATAAATTTTCAGAACCAGGAACAAGATTTCATAGATTGTTACAGAAGATCCATTTCAAAACCTTTATTATTTTTTCCTTTTTTTTTTAAATAAGAAACTTTAAAATATATTCCAGGCTTCCCCCTTCTGTAAGACACTGAACTATGAAGCATGGATTGAGCAAACACAATCATAAAACCATAGCATCAATAATAGTGAAGCTCAACACTGAAGGCTCTGCTCAGAAAGCAATGCTGGCATCCTTAAAGAATTTTTCACTTTCTTCCACTTATATCTGGCAGTACTTGAATCCATACATTCTTCCAAACTCCTAGTGCTCATTGTGGAGCAAATATCCCTTGTATTTACACAGAATTATACATTTACTCCTTGTAATACAAACCACTTTTGACTCATAAAGCCAATTTACATAATGGGAGGCCCAATGCAAAATTTGGGTTTGTACAATATTGAGATTCTGGCCAACCAAACCTTTTCAGTGGTTTGGCAAAAGCTATTTTTTCCAAAATTCTATTCAAGATAACTGCTAAACTGTCAGTCTCCCAAGTTTATGCTTTTCCAAGAATAAAGTCAGAGTTCACTAAATGTATTTTTTGTTTGAGGGCTGCTTTTTCAATTAACTATTTTTCCTCTATCTAAAAAGTTGGAAGCATTAATTCATTTCTAAAAGGCATTTAAATACAGTCATACATGGGAATTGGTGTACTTTTGTTAATTTCAGGGCTTTTTTTTCTTGTTAAGTCACCAGTTCATGAAGCATTTCATCATACTTTGTCTGCCGGAGGTCTATCAGACCTCCTTTTTTTCACTGCATTGATTATATTTTTTTCACAGACAGAAAACCAGCAAATGCAGCACTAGGATCTCTTCCAAGTCATATCGTGTGCAAAGTTAGGTAGCCTATAAATCAGTCATCACCTATTTCTGGCTAAATAAACAAACACAAACCACAAGGAAAACCTCATCTGCTTCAAGTTAAAAACTAAGACCAGGCTATGGAAGTGGAAGCAAAAGTTATTAAAGTGATTAATAAGAAAAAAGTTATATTGCCATATCAGCAAGAGTAGTTATGAAATAGTTTTGTGCCACTGCTTCACCATTGTGTGGAGTTTTTTTCTGTCTAACTAGTTCTCTTTACCATCTTTATGTATCTATCAAATTTGTTTTCAATTTTGATGAAAGAGGATTTTCAGAAACATTACTTAAAGTGCAAACGTAGATAAAAATGCAAAATATGTTTCAGTTTACAACAAAACTGGGAACAGATAAGGGCTGCAATGCTACACAGCTAGTGACAGGAGATCATCTTCAATGATACAGTGGGTGCTCCTTGTGCTCCTGATCCTAAGCTGGTCTGTGGCACTTAACAACAGCAAATGCAGCCTCAGCAAGTGAACTGCATTGTTATTTTGCACAGAATTAGAAGCTACAGTAGCTGCAATGTTCTCTGGTAGCTTTAATTCTGTTTCCATCACAGCTCTCAACAAATGGAATTAATCAAGGTCCAGCTTAGTGTGCACAAATCCAAGCTGCAACACTGATGCTTTTGCTGCATACTGCAATTTAAAGAGAATGGTATCAGGATGTTCAGCCTGGATCAAAATGGTTGCAGCTGATGGAAATACCCAGGCAAGTAACTTGTGAATGTTTGGATTACAGGGTTTTTTTCATTACCATCATCAGGATTAATTTGCAAAACAAACAAAAAAAAATTCCAAAGTTCCTCCTCATTTTCCTAAAAAGCAGTCTCCTCACCAAGACTAAGCACACAGAAGATCATGACATAAAGAGCCGAAAGGGGTGTTTAAATAATTTTAAAATTTATTCTGGAAGAGTAAGAATACTCCATGCAGAGGGGAGCTCTGCAGCACAGCGCAGCCTGCACCTGGGTTTGCAGTGGCAGAGAAAGGCACCTTGTGCACCAGAGTCTGCTTGCAGCAACACAAGAAAAGGAATATGGGCAGCCTCTTAATATCTCCAGAACACAACTCCATGCAGCCAGCAGCAGCACCAGCTTCTGTTCAGTAGCACATCAGCAGCAGGTACTGAATCTGCTCACAACTACATAGGATTTGAAGCAAACACTGTACAGGTTGTCCTTGTCACACGCTTCTGACGACAAATACAACAACATGGCACCATGGCACCAAACTAAACTCCTGTTTTCTGCAGTCAGGTCAAGATTTCATTGATTTCAGATGCATAAAGTACACAATGTCTGGAGAAGCATCATAATTTAAGCACATACAGGGATTTGTCTCTTCTTTTTTTTCCTTCCTGCTAAATTCCATTACATATATGACTTAATACAAAGTTAGCTGTCTGATCCTGAAGAAGCTGATTTAAAAAAACAAAATACAAATCTATTTTACTAAGATTTTGTAGGTGCTTTGTGTCAGAAACATCTGAATTCTTGTCACTCTATTTCTCCTTAGACCACAAGAATCAAACGCTCCAAAAGCAGAAAATGCTTCCTTAGGCGTGATTTCTGACATTCTCTTCAAATGCTGGAATATCACCAGCCTTGAGATTATATAGAGCATAAAAGGCTAAAACAGGTTGTTAAAGGTGTCAGAATATCACCTTTGAACCAGTTATACTAAAAGATTCCCTTTGCACTGCCTGCCCTTACAAATTCTTCTTACAAATCAGGAGAATTTCTGTCCACACTGGAATCCCAGTTAGAATTTAACCATTCTTACATTTGTTTACAGAAGTATTAGCCTTAATCCATTTAGCCACTATTGCTAAAGCAGGTGTAATAGCTGTGGTGACTAGTCCTTCATTATTGAGGTTATTGGTGTCCTTATTTCTACTCTCAAGGTCTAAGGCTTTTGCAGATATTCCCCAGTGCTTAAAGAGCTTCCTAAGCAGCTTCTGGGAACATATGTTGTTTTTACTAGCTCTGGGTAGAGTTTCAGTGTGTATGCCAAGCAGACCTCCTTGGGGCCCTGTCAGTGATCAACTGATTCACTGTTCAAAATTAGAACCCAAGCCCAGCTATTTTGGCACATTGACTCAGTGAGAGAGTCTTGATTTTTGGTCTGTGTTCAGCATATCCAACCACGGTTATTTGATTTGTTTCACTGTGATATTTTCTCCAGTGGTTTATTAAAAAGGACTGGCATTACAGGGCGCTCTGTGCAGTGCCTTGAGGTATGCTGGCAGACACCTGCCTGACTCGCAAAGCCTTCCCCAAACAACAACCTGTCTTAGTAGCTGCCTTAAAAAAAAATATATTAGAGAAATAATTTCTATTGCTACAAATCATCTATTTGATATTAACAATAGTCTTTTTGAACCCAGCTGCAAGTGGAAAGTCTGAGGCATAATTAGCAACGTGGCTCATTTATTCCCAAAATATGGGCATAATGCTAAAAGGTTTTCCAGAAAGCATATCCTGAAACACTGGAATATTTTTCCTCCTTTTCCTGAGTCTCCCGAAAAAAATACTTTTAGGGGAGATACAGACCCCCAAGAAGGGAATTTTAAATTATCCGTGATTACTTTTCTATTCCTAATTAGTTTTTGGAAACCACCTGCTTTCTGTGAACACTATGTTGAAACTGCTGCTTAGAACACCATATGGAAAAGTTAACTGCAGCTCCAGGAACCTATGGTTCAACCTGCTTCTAAGTATTCCATAGATGTTTCCCTGACAGGCTTTTCTTTTGTGGAAAATAGGCTGTAACAGTATTTTTTGTTACAAAACTCTTTACTAGTCAAAAAAAAAAAAACAACAAAAAACCCAACAAACTTCAGTAATTTTTACACAAATGTTTACATTCAATAGATGACAGTCAGATAATGGTGCTTTAAAAAGAGGAAGGACTATTAATAAACACAGAGGAACTCCAACTTCATGGAAGGACTGAATGCATCTTTCTGCAGAGCTGCATTAAAGTCTAAAATTCATTTTTATAATTCCTTTACTGCATCTAAGATCTAGATCAAACAAAACACAACAGCTCAGAGCTGTAAGTGAGCAATAGATTCTCTGGACTCACAATGAGTTTTCTCAACTCAGTATTTTTCTGTATGGATATTCCTAAGAGCATCTGGACAATGCTGTAAAAGATATGGCATGAAATACCTGTAGTACAAAAATCAAGTTCATTCAAAGTTCCTAGTCCTCCAGGGAAGATTCTTTTCCCTGATTTGGTTGACTTATTTGTAATACTTAGGATAACTCTAAAACCAGCAGGCTTAAAAAATGAAAACCACTTCCAAAACAACCCACAACAGACGTGCAATCTCCCCCTACACACAGTTACTCATCATATGCTTCATGTTTAATTAAGTGCTGTCAACTCAAATTTAAGTTTACACACAGCCCCAAGGAATGTTCAAGTATTGCCCTGTGCCTCAGCAAGTTACTACTGCGATAAGTCTATGCAGGGAAGCAAAAAGCAGTAAGACTCCACAAGAACAGAAAACCACAAAAATTTAGGAGTATTAGCAGTTATGAAAATAGCACTATTGCAAAGATATACATTTCATCTCCCTCCAAGCTCATATTAAAGATGTCAGGAGCACAAGTTTAAAACATTTATATAATGAGAAGGTATTCTATGCTTTTTAACAAGTATAAAAGTTAAAAAGTAATTAGTATTAATTTTTATATGCCTCATAGGCTATATGCAAATGTATCCACCCTCAGTCTGTAACTATGCCACCCTCTTGGTCATGCACTTTAGAAAGTATTGTCATCCTCTGCCAACTCAGATTTCCCAGTAAATAGAGACTTGTTTTCTCAAAATTGGCAAATTTTATTGATATTTTAATAATAAAATATTTTAAAATTAAGACTTCAGTTAAGTAGACTGAAGTAGAGGCCATATTTATTGTGTGTCATTGTAAACTCTTTATATGCAAATGAGTGCAGAAATCCTCTATGGGGATTTATTGTCTGCCACATGAAGTGGCAGATGCTGCATCAGCTTTTTCTAAAACTGTCTGGTGACATTCTTTTAAGGAAACACTGCAAAAGTGCCTTTCATTTACTCCTTGATGGCCCCTCCAATCTTCACCATTCTGGGGAAGCACAGTTGCTCATCCCTTACTACCATCAAGCTTGGGACAAATTGACCCAAAGAAAAATAAAACTTTTTTTTTTTTAATTCAATGAACTGAGATCAATTAGGAAAAAGTATTCATTTGAAAGAATTACCTTTCTACGTAGTAAGATTATAATTACCTAATGTGACTGGTCAGTAGCATCAAAATTTCATCAACTGAAACCCAAGAAATATTTTTCACCAAGTTGCAAGACTATTTACTCTTCCGATACAATGTTTTATATAACTTTTACTACAGTCACAACCAAAAGTTCCCAGTAGCTTTCCAACAGATTTGCCACTAAAAGATTTTAAAATGACTCAATACTTTGCTGCAACAAAAAAGGAAACCCCAAACAATGTATTGATACCACTAACTTACAAAATAGAATTTTTACTACAATTCATTCCACATTGGAGGAAAGACTGCAAGAGAGGGAGGGGAAAATGTAAGTGAAAATTCTCAGTGGAAATTGTTTATAAAAATCTCATAGTATTACTCTGAATAAAGTCACACCACACTTATTATACAATAGAGAACATGCAGTTATGGGTACATTGATACAATTTTAGAATTTGTTAAATGTTACACTTATCTTTCAGTAGAAACTGTATATTATCAGCAGGAAAACCAAAAAGAATCTACAACAAATATGCCAAAAAAACCTGAAACGAAACAAAACAAAACAAAAACAGAAAGAAAAAGAAAAAAAAAAAGCCATGGACACTCAATCTTTTTAAGTTGGAAAGATGGCAGTGTTGAAGCAGGTAAGTTTATCCCTCAACTCATATGCACAACTAACACCTTAGCCAGAGATACATCCATTTAAATACCTTGTCCAGCACACACCAGCAGCACAGACAGCAGGGGAAAAAGGGGGAAAGGTGGTATAAAAAAGCCTGTCATATTCAGACATAAATCCCATGGGGCATTTCCAAGGCTATCTTAATACTATAATAATGACATAATAATGCCGCAGTAGTGGAAGCAGAGCAAGCAAGAGAAATGCAAATCAAATCCCATCAGAGAGGTGATGGAAAAGGGTCACTAAATTAGAGGAAAGCAGATATCAAGTTTCTGCAAAAGAGGTGATGCACAGTAAGTAATTTGCAACCAGCAATTTTATTATCACTGTTTTGCAAATGAAGAGCTTGTCAAGTGTTCCATGTATATCCATGCACTAGTGAAAACATGCAGGTATTTTTTTGAAAATTAATTTCTCAGAACTCTAATTCTGACCTGAGAATTTAATTTTTAAAATAATTGTAAATGTTCCTAAGTCCACAAATTTGAAGAGTAACCTAATAGATCAAATTCTAAGAACTGTCAGACAAATTTAGCCAAAGAATATAGTCTAACAGAATATTAGAAGTGAGCCATCTGTTTCAAATATACTTTTCATTTAAAAAATTCTGTTGTTTTGAGGACACAAGTTCTGAAAACAATTTTATGTATTTATAAACAAAATACAAACCCTCAAGCATATATACATACAGGTATTTATATAGATGTATACAAGGTAAAAATGCTACTTTTCTCACTGAAACCTGGTGATACACTATTACAATATGAGTTCCTTTGCTAATATTCCATTTCACAGAAAGCCTGCACTCACTATTATAGCAAATGACAATTTTAAAAAGTATAAGAATATATATCTATAGAATAAGACGAAGTTATAACTTGTTCCCTGTCATCCGGGGACAGTTTACACAAACATTCTACACAAAATTACAAAGCTATACAAAATATCTAACCCTTAGCTAAAAATAAAATTTTTTGAGTGTGCTAGTCAGACTGAAAATGACTCATGGTATGAAGGAACATGAATCATCTAAAACATTTTAAGACTAATTATATATGAATATATAAAGCACTGAGAAAGAAATGAGTTCAAAAAGAGCCTCTAACTTCAGACTCGTCCCTAACAAAGTCAATTTACAAAAGAAATATTAATATTCATTCCTCATGTCACACCTGAAAAGATTTTTTTAGTTCACTCCCCAGTTTTGAACTTCATTTAATCCTTTTTTCTATCATGAAATGAGAAAGTGTTGTAATTCTTATTAGGCTACTAACATGGATTCACAGTGAGGTCTGGGAAATCCCAGTTTTTCCCTCAATCCTTCCCCAACATTTACAGCAGCAAATCATTTTTGTTCAGAGCAATGATAATTTTCACAGTACATTGCCAGGAATCTGTATAAATTTTCAATGGCATTGAAGAGAAGGAAGAAACACATGCACTACAATTTTGGAAAAAGGAAATGATTCCATATAAACTATAGCTCCATTTCCAGCTATCAGCCAAGCAAACGGGAAGAGAGGAGAATTTTGCCTCTAATGCACATGTGAGTCCAAAAGAATTTCACCAACAAACTCAACTTCAGATGAAGAAAAAAACAAACCCAAAAAGCACATGAAAATATTTGAAAGTACTTTCAGATACAAGCTGATAACTTGAGAAGGGTGAAACACTGAGGATTAATATTCAGAAGAAATACCCAGAGACCTATTCTCACAGCTCTTCCATAGTCCAGAAGAACACACCTCAGTGTGCACGGTGCATTTGTGTCCAGCCACTGGAGAACAGCCACAGCAGGTATACACCTAACTTTTCTTTGTTTACCAGTTGACTTTTATAACTTATTTTGTCGAACCAGAAGAGTATGTACAAACTATTTTCTACATGACAGCAGCATTCTCCCTAGGACAGCACCAAGAACTAATCCATTTCCTCTCCTCAGGGAGGCTCTTGGTAAAGAAACAATGCCCTCCATTGCCAGCCACCAAGTGAAGACCCTGCTGACAGAGCTAATGCAATGAAAGCTGCTTTTATTGCTTAGTTAAGAATCCTTATTCAGGCAACGTGGACAAACTGAAGTTTCCAATTTCAGATAGATGTTTAGAAACCTTTGGGCTTGCACCTGCCTCCCAAGAGATAAAGAAAGGAGGTTTAAGTGTTGTGATCTGGCCTTATAAACTCCATGTGACTAATCATATTTTAATAGCTTTAAAACTAGATGTGCTTTTTGCTCAAACAGGCTGAGTTTTCAGGCATGCCCTTCCCCCATACTTAATAACTTTTGCTAGGTGTTTATATCCAAAAGCTCCACGTAAATCTTATTTCTTACAAAAGACTGTGACAGAGGCTTCAGAAAGCCTCAGACAAAAATAATATAAGGTTCTAAACTACCAGTCACTTTTAGACATACATAGTCTCTCACTACTTCTGATAATTTCCTGTTAATGTGTTTTTGATTTGTACTGAAACAAAATATCTGGCATGACTTTTTCATGTCCATTACAGTAGGTGTGGTGTCATTCATACTTTGTTATGCAGGCCTTAAATGAAGACGGAAAAAATGAAGTTCCAGAATAGAAGCTCTAGGAATAGAAACTTTCATCTCCTGCTAATTATTGTCAAAATATGTGAGCAAGCCATGAGAATTACTTTGGAAATTGCAGACAAACATCTATCCATAAGAAGAAACATCAAACATTTTCATTCCCCCACTAACTTTAGTACTGTTCTAAAATTTGAATATTCAGTGACATACAGATAGGAAGAAAAAGAAGTTATTGAGGTAAGTATCACAAATACTTCTTTTTTTACTTTATCACTTACTTATTTTTTAAATTCAAATGTTTGAGATGTAGAAGATTGGAAAAAATAATGTGTAAAGGGTAAAGTATGCTGTAAGAAATCAAAATGTATTCACGTGCCAAACCCAAGAAAATCTGTAAAATAATTAGTAGTTCCAAGAGTATTCAAAGGCCTCTCAGTCCCTAAAAACTTCTCAGAAAAAACCTTTGCACCTTGGACTGAAACTTCTCTCCTGGGCTTCTTGATGATTTGTGACAGAAGACAATGATGAGGTTTTCACACATCCAATTGCCAACGTTAGTCAAAAAGCAGAAGCAAATCCCTGCCAGGTAAAGGAAGATTAGTGCTTGAACTAGAAGTGTGCTCTTAAGGAGGTGACAGACTTCAAGCGCTTCAAGTAATAACACCACTCCGATACTAAAACTACAGGAAATTGTATTGTTTGTGTATGAAAGTGAAGGAGAAAAAAATACAGAGCTTTGCAAATGAGAATTTTTTTTCATCATTTCTTCATTGTTTCCTTAGGTCTTACAAGCTTAGAATATCCATTTTACTGCATTGTTGTTTTAAGTAAAAATATAAAGTAATATATTCTAAATTTTGCAAGTATATATTAACTAAATATTAAAAACACGCTCCAATACAACAGATTAGTGACAAAAAAATTATGGAACAGACCTTGCATGGGTATCTGCAGACAGATTTCCCTGCTTAACCCTCCCAGGTCCAGGAAAATGGAAAGAATACTTTTCCTTTCAAGGCAAAAATATCAGCCATAAAGGGAACTGGCCAGAATAGTTGTTTGCAGAGATGGAGGGGTTTTTTGAGACAGATGTTCAGGACACCACCATGTTCTCTTTGCAAATTAAACCAGCACACTTTTAACTTCCAAGACTTCTCCAGATGTCTACCTGAACAGCCACATGGGCATATTCTAAGCATCTGCATTATTGGGTTCTTTGCAAAATACAGGGAGAATGCTTGACTCTCATGGTTGATCTTCTCTTCATCAATTTTATAATGATTAAATCAACCAGCCCCTTGATTTCTTTAAAAGAGAAAAGCAGATTTCTACATGCAAGGAAATGGCACCTTCAGAAACCACTTACAAAGAGGATTCTGGCTCTTCTGGTATTCCTGGTACTCTTTGTAGTAAAACCATCCTTTTTTTTTTTTTTTTTATCTAGCTGGCCTATTTTCCATTAATTTTATCCATAAGTCCCTAAGTACAAAGCGAGCTGAAAGTAAGAGATAAGATGGGGAAAGCCAAGAAAAGCCAAATCTACTAGCCAAAAATCCAACTTCCCATTTAGCTTGCAAGTTATATTTTATCCTTTCTTGCTTTCTTCTGAAATATTTTGGTTTCTTCAAGAAGCCTTTCATAAATACAGAGATATCCTGCACCATTTATGAGTAAATAAAACACCAAATAAATATGAACAAAATATTTGAGAACGTGGCATAGATTGCATATTTGCACAACAGGAAAAAAAAGAAAAGATTGTTGGCTGAGTGAATAAGTGCTACAAGAACACTGACTTTTACTGCCTACACTGTAAACACTGAGTTATCACTCTCTCCTATGCAAAGCTTTCAATCTGCAAGCCATAAACAGGGTCACTGTTCCTTACAAGTGCTGGGAAGCTCTTTGCTTTTAGGAGCTGGCTTGTGTTGCTATGACTTCAATATTGCTTTTCTTTCTGAGTCTTCAGGTTTCTCTGTTCAAAGGTTCACTGCAAATTAATCAGCGAGCAATATTTTAAACATTAAAGACAAATATTCCTTTCCTTTCTCCAACAAACTGTTTCATGTTTCCTGCCATTAATTTAGTATGAAACAGAATGTAATTTTTCTTAGCAACTGGTACAAATATAAAAGTTCACATTTAAAGATTTCAGTTGTGCTTCAGTAAACTTAAGAAACACTAGCTGATTACAGCCAACCAAGAAGCAGCTACAGATCCATCAACCTGACAACCTGAAGGCCAAATCCTAAAACTAGAAATTCTGCTTCCAGACTCCATCATGAACGGGAATGGAGAAAATTCAACCTTGAAACCCTTTCATACATGGTTGGTAAACAGCTTTACACTATAAGATGTAGCAAGATTCTTAAAGAAAACTCGCACGTTAAAATGTTATAATGTAAGAACCGTTTGCTGAAGAAACACAGGGTAATTTGATTACAGGAAAAAAAATTCCAAGATCTCAAAGTAATGAGGAACCTGTGACACAAATCCTAATCTGGCGTATGACAGCTGCAGAATAAATTCAAAAGATTTTTACCAGACTAATTATCTGTTAATGGGCAGGCTCAGCGGGACATAACAAATTCCCAAGGTTTAGTTTCCAAGTCATGTGACCCAATCTTTAGCATGGCAGATGGCAGACAATGACTGCATACCGCTCTTTTATTGCAAGAGCTCCACATACCATTTCTGTAAACCATCACTAAAATTATTGTCATCATACATCAACAAAGATACAATGCTACTGCTGGTGACACCACTACTTCTGCCGCGATTGTTTCCCACACTATGCAGCATGTCCTTTTATTAAGTGCTGTCAGCTCTTGGTGTGCGCAGAAAAAAATTGAGATCCCAGCAGGATTTATCTTCTCTATAGATCCACAAAGACTTCAGCAAGTTGGATGTCACTTTTAGCAGGACACACATGCTTGCTGTTAGCTAAAACATCAGCAGCATTTTCAGTTGCCACGCTGTATTTTAGAAGTGCTGACTTCACACCAGGTTCTGATTTTATGTTCAGTTTTAGAAATAATCTATTATTTTAACATCACACTTCACCAAGCTGCTAGTCTGATGGCAATAGGTATTACTGATCACATCTCTAAACTACACCTCACTGAAAAAGATTAAATTCACCCAGTGGACACCAGCCATCACACCCCAAGTAACGTTACACCACAGCCCCAGAGCCAGAATTGTGAATCCCTGTGGGAAGGAAAGAGATACGTTCTCTATTCTATCTGTACTGTATTCTGGGTTATTGATCTCCAGAAAACAAGAATAGGACACAGGGGCTCCCCCGCTGTGACAAATTCTAAAGACCTTTGTTCCAGAGAGCCAAGTTTTCCAGTGCTAGACTGTGGCTGTTTCACATGGCATGACCTTTATTTTTTGCATATGCAACAAAGCTGAAGAGCTTCCTCAGCATTATTGTTCACTTCAAGTTTAACACACTCTTCTGAGATGACTCCCTAGACATTCAAGGCTCTGTTTCTTTTTTAATCCTTTTTCTGCAGCACCTTCAGCATCACAATTTTGCTGCTTTGAAACAAAATCCTTACCATTTTCCTTTTTTTTTTTTCCTTAAAATTATAATTGCACTGGTAATGTGATCCTCTGGCAACTGTGATAAAATTGTAAATACTCTCCAGGCTAAATCATAAATCCCACATTATCTGCCTGTGTACTTTGCACCACTGCATGTAATGAAAATGCTTTGGAAAGTGTTCCATGATGGATATGTACAGAAAAGACTTCTGTACTTTCATATTTAGGGTATTTTTCAGATTGCTGCAACTATGACAGGGCAGGGTTAATTTCAGGTTGGTTTTAGACAAACACTTCCTTCCACATATAACTAGAGATGGGAATATTTCTATGTCCATGAGCAGAGGCCAAAATTATCTCCTCTGCTCGAGTATGCTACTTCCTCCTTCCTTCTAGCAATAAACAGCCCTGGCTCCCAGCTCTCAGCACACCGATTGGAAGCTTGACCAAAAATACTGTGTAGCGGTGTCCATGGATGAATTCATTTCCTGCCATGCAGACTTCCTGAAGATTACAGCCACTTTAATTCTTTTGTTTTCAGTGAGACTTGCAAGGTTTGTATCCCACACTGACTAGACATAGGCATCGGTCCAGAGCTGCTCTCTGAAACAATTCCAGCCTCCAGCACAAGCCCAACTTCCCTTAAATCACATTCCACATCCAATATTAGAAGAAGTTTGCTACCATTAGGATAAAATTAACTGTAACCCCTGCTGTTTGAATTCTGTGGGTTGGAGGAGTGTACACGTGCACACTTTAATATTAACAGACATTCTGAATTTTATTTTATCTCCAGCTTAACAGCTTTTCCAAAGTGGGAGATAACCCTCAGTTACTGAAAACACTCAAACCCAATCAGTTTTCAGAAACCTTAGAGACTGCTGGACTCCAGGTATCTGCTGAAAATAGTAATAAAAAAATCACCTCCTCATTATTCTTATTTTTACAGTGACTATCTACCATCAAGTTCCACAGGACCTGATCTTGACTGTAAGCCTATTATTTCTTTTTCTATACATAGGAAAGACACAGAAGGAATTCTCTTTTGCTGCTATGTATTTTTTGTTCATCCTCCAAAAAAAACTTGTTGATTATCTTTCTATAATCTCATCTATCCCATTTCCTTTAATCTTTCCTCATAAAACATGTTTCCTTACATCTTTTTACTCCTTTCTGGATTTCCATAATAAAGTTGTCTCCAGCTGGCATCATTGCATTGAATAGGACACAGCTAAGTGGGCACCTGACACATATATCACAAACAAGATGATTGACTGTAACTTCCACATGGATGTTGGCTTTCCCCTCCTGTGCACAACCAGTGATACCATGAATTCATCTTCATATCTTCAGCTGTGATCCTTTACCACTTCAGCCAGAACACTTGGCATCTCCTATCTGCATTGTTAATAACCAGTGAGTGCAAGATTACTCAACCTGCTTTGTCCTAAGCTCTTGCTGTTTGTCAAGATTCTAATCTTCTGTTGTCCAGGCTTCCTGTAGCTCATCTGTATTTATTAAGCATATCCTCCATTCCATCTTCCAGGTCATTTCCAGAGACTCGTACAGACATATGTTCATTGACCCCTACTCAATATGAAATTCCAGTTTGGCAGTGAGTCACCAATAACCACTCGGAACAGCAATATTCCAACCGTGCATTCGGTAAGTAATGCATTTTTTCTGGACCATGCTTCCCTAGCTGACTGATGTGAAAAGACAGCACAAAAAAACCCACCTTATTTCAGATACAAAGAAGTAGCCACTATTGTTTTCTTCCCCTTGTCTCTCTCCCCAGTCAAGTCATTGATTCATAACTATGTATTGTTAAAAAACCCTCCAACAAACAAAAAAAAAGTCCCCAAACCTTCCCAAAATCCCACCTCATGCTCTCAATTGAAGCATCCTGTGCTCAGAGCTCAACCCAAACTGGCAGTCTCCCTGAATAGACAGGTGCTGTGTCAGTGCCCTTCTGGTCTGTAACACACATAAAAGCGATGGTACCAAACATGACTTTTTACCAAACTACAATTTTTCAACTTCCAGGTGGTACAGGTATTCCACTGCTACATGTTTACTCAAACAAAGGGAGATAATCCAGCCAACCATGAGAAAGTGATTTATAGTACTGCTCCATCAATTTTTTTGTTCTGAGAGTTAAGTATATTTAGCTCTAATGAATATCAGCTGTAAGATCACTAGACTCAGGCGGGACTCCTCTGTACTGCTTTTCAGGGTTTTCCTATGCCCTGGAAAGTAATCTTTAGCTCTTCCATGTTGGTTTTGTCCCAAGTTGATCTAGTGAATGAGAAGAATGACATCTAGTATTGAGTTTTCCTCTGCTGTACTGTGTGTATATTTTGTGATTTAACTTCACAGGCCACTTAGTTCCTACCCTCTTGGAAGATCTCTCTTTTAGAAGTTCCATTCTTTTTCTCTAAAGAAAATCTAAATATACTTTCTGGGTTCATCTCCACAAAACGTTTTACTATTTCTCACACATTATTAATTTGCAGACTCATGTCAGCTAAAAAACTCCAAACAAACTCACTCCAAAACAGTAATATAAATGCCTCTCCAGCTGATTATTCACTCTTATATTGCAGTGCTACTCCACTCCTGCATCAAGAGGTCTCTGTTGGTCCTGTTCCCATTCTCTCATATGGTTTGCACACACCCTACTGAACTTTCATGATGTAAAAACTGTATGTCCCCCTCTGTCTCACAATACATGTAACTACCACTTGTGCAATTTCCCACAAAATAGGCAGATTCATAAGCTTTTTCATGTAGATATGAACCATGAATCCTGAAAAGCATTTCTATCCAATATATCCACTCTTTGGATAGTTCTTTTGGCAATCATATCCACAGTGTCAAACCCACAATCACTCTGCTGCAGCTTGGCAAACTGTAAATCCCTTTCTTTATGTTGACTCTACCACTTGTGACCCTCAGCCTTTAGGATGAATTCAGGGACTGTCATTACTGTTCAAAATCTTGAAGTTAGCTGAGGAAAGACTCCTTGCCCACAAATTCCTTCTGTGGGATCTGCAATGCAGAGAATTGCTCTCTGCAGCTGCCACTGACATTGCTCTGTAACAATATATAAGCCTTTTGAAGAGTTGTGAGCTATGTGAGGGCTTAAGGATTTCTTCCCCTCATACTTGCAGATTAATGCAACATTTCAGCTTAAAATGGTATTTTAAATTTCAGCAGAACTAGAACTGAAAAAAAAAAAAGCTGGAGTTTTCTTTCCTTGCAAAACTGCTTGTAGCAAAAATTCAAACCTGTGTCATTTCCAATACATTTGTACAGTGTCTGTATTAGGTTAGAGTCTGAGATGCAAGATGAAAACTTTATTTACTTTATAGTTTTCAACTAGAAATCATGCCTGCTAACACTGAAGCAAGTTTCTATTACAGTGGTTTCTTAGCCTGCAATGAGATATCAGTGATGTAACAGGACAATTAAATGACACACACACACAAAAAGTACCTGTCTAGAGCCTGATTGCTTAAGGAACATCCTCCTTTAGTAGAAAAGAATGGAACTAAAAGGAAGTATTTGCCAAAAAGTACTTAACTGCAATAAAACTGTAGCAAAACCACTGTATTAATGGAAATTTTTGAGATCTGAATGACAAAAGCCTACCAAGAATATTGGGAAGATCTGTTACACTAATAAACAAAATCTCTCCTGCTCATCCTTTATATTGGTTTCTGCCCTCTGTGATGGGTATGTTAACAGCAAAGCAAATACAAAATTCAGTTTTCAAAAGCTATCCTCTCTACTAAGAGTTTTCAAGTCTGTATAGAGATTCTAGAGAATAAAAAAATCACTAAGAGGAGAGCACAAGTGGTAAATACATCCACATGTAGTAACTGTTTTCTTCCATTACCAATTTACTTTTAATGAGCACTTTATAAAAAAAAACTTCATTAACACAAAATTGGAGAGCTTTTGGTTCCAGAGAAAGCCCTCAATATACCCATCAAAAAAGACCTTCATAATAAGGCAAATTTTTGGTGCATTCTCACTGTTTTGACAACAGAGCATAGAAAAGGTGTCTCATCCACCTTTTCAATCCTGTTATGGAAATTAATCCATGAAACTGCGACACACTGCAGGCTTAAAAAGTGTGAAGATTTAGTTTTCTTTTGTGTGTCAAATAACACAAGCTTCAGAGTTGTGTATGGTTTTTTGCGAGCTTCTCACAGGGAATCTCTCCCCCCCAACATACCACACAGTTGTCACCCCACACTTTGCAATTACTGAAGCTCAAAGCTTGTTTAGCAAGAAAGAAACCCTCCATTCTCTTCAGAGATAACAAAGGGTTAACTTCCCAACTGGAGAAGTTTCAGTCTGACTGTCCTTGCTTCACAGTAGGATAGTGACAGATTCCAGGAAAATGCAGCCAAGTAAGGAAAACACTTTGGTCAAGCAAATATATTAGGCAAACCTCAATGTCAGAAGCACAAAGACTGGAACAGCAGAAGCCTGAACTGCAAAGTTAAAATCTAGTTATTTTCACAGAAATATTTTTCTCACTTAAAAATCTTCTCAACAATCTTGGGAGGTTAAAAAAACTTTGGCTGCTCAATAGCTTAAAAGTTAGAATTAAGCCCAGCATCAAAATAGTTCAAAAATAGATCTGTACTTCAGGCTACAAAGCACTAATATGTTAAGTTACAGCATTCATTTTGAAGCTGAAGATAAAAGGAAACCTTGCCAACATTATAAAATCTTACAATTAAAAACCAGATACTTGTCTGTTTTCACACAGAATAGTCAGGGATAATATCCAACTCAGGTGTTATTCTCTGTTTTACTATTATCATCAAGATTTTGCAACAGTCAAGATTAATGAAGTCAGGCGAGCAAATAAAAACTCTTTTGAAATCATCCTTTCTCCTCTACTGGTCAGAAAGATCACTGGTTTTATCACCATTTCTTCCTACATATGAAATGGTTCTACTGGAATAAAAAAAAAAAATCACACAAGTTAAGAGAACAATGCATTCCCTAATCAAAGGATACAAGTTTTATACATGCATGTTTTAATCACCTGAATTTCACCTCCATTTTCTTATTAAACAGAAAATACAACCTAAGCCTATTCACTCAGGAAAAAAATAAAAGTATTTCCACAGAGATAAAAATATGAAGGAGCAAGGAAAAAAAATTAGAACCGTAAGAAACACAAGGGCTACATTTATAGGAACATAGCCATTTACAAAATGCCTTTTTTTTAATGGCTGCCTTTCAAGCTGTGCCAACACCACAACGAACATAAAAGATCTGCCTCTCTAGCAGATTTAGAAGAATAAGCAATTACTACATTAGAGAAAATAGGCTCAGAAATTTCCACCAATTGGTAGTTGGCAGCAAAGCAACTCTTCATGTGCCAAACCCCAAAAAACCCCTTCGGCACCAACCTCTACATATACCAGCAGTGAAGAAACAAATTAAAAGAAAACCCTACTGTCTCAAACTGGGGTCAGCCCTTCACTTTGAGGAAAGAGAAATAAACAAAAAATAAAACAAAACAAGGTGTCTCCATCCTCCTAGGTAAGTAGTAGAAGGCTTTTATTTTTTGTCAGGGTTCGAAGTGATAGGTTTTCTCTTTGGGGCACTCCAACTCACAAGCTCTTAACACACAGTCACACTGTGGTTGTGCAACAAAGGCTCCTTTCCAAAGTCTGTGGAAAAGCACAAGGTCTGTCTTCCTAATGGAAGGGAGGTGTCCACGTCTACACACTGCTCCTGCTGGAACAGTTTACACAGAGAGGCAGCTGCCTGCAGCAACTCTGTGCAGACTGCTCACAGTCAGAATTAGGGATTTCTCAATCCCGCCTGAGAAAACTCCTACAGCTGCAGTCCAAGTTCACTGACTGCCTTTACCATAGAAGTGGAGGAGGAGGTCCTGTAGCAAAAAAAAATCATTTTAAAATCCTATTTTGGAGCACTATCAATAAATGGTCATCCTCACCATGGACTGAAGACAGTCATCATCCACCATGGGTGATGGCAACATGCAAGCAATGTATGTGATATTTAATATTATCTACTTTTATTGATCTCTGATGCACTCCTGCATCTTCCATATCAGTGCAGTTCAGTGGGTTTCTGCTGTTTTAACAATGCAAGAAGAGGTGAATGTGAACTGACAATCATAGCTTTTGCAGTTTCCCTTACTGACTCCCTACTTGCTTGAGAAGACCATAATACTGAGACAGTGTCAGAACACTTCATGGGCAGAAGAGACTCATTACTGCATTATAAATATCCTCAAAGCTATTTTATTATTAATTAAATTAAACATGACAAACACTGTTCAGATGTTCCCTGGAAGGATTCTCTGTTAAGAAGTAGCATTAACAAATCTCATTTAAAATCAAACCTATTAGAAGAACTAAAGAGCACATTATTATGCTGCCACCAAACACTGAAAATCAAGAGTTTCAGTGATGCCTTTGCCTTGCTACACTTTCATCAAAGTGCAGAAATTGTTCTTTTCACATATTTCCCTACAAGAAGTGTATCCAAGCACACAGAACATAACCAGAGACAGAGCTCATACTGAGGCAATCTAAGTGCACTTGTTCTGCGATACATTTGCTAGAAGCTTGCACCACAAAAAAGTGGTTTTTTGGCATTAAACATTATAAAAATATTACAAATAAAAATGCCCAAATCTCTGAACACAACTGAAACTTTTACAGTTGCTTCATGCAGATGTATAGGTATGCAGGTGTATATAAATATCTGTTGAACGAGCAAGGATATCAATGTTTAGTCAACAGTACAAGAGACCGGGTACCTGATACCAATGTGATCTACTCTGCGCCTGTGTTGCTCTATTACTAAAGTCACAATTCTGTCAGAGTTCCACAGCAGTCTGAAATAAAAGTATCAGGTATCAAAGTCCTGCTCTATGAAGAGCTGAGTCATTAATGTGACTGATCAACACCAAGTGTGTTCCTGACAGTTTAAACCGGTGTAGCAGAACATCCTGTGGGCCACTCCTTCGTTTTTCTTTGCAATACACACCTACACAGCATTAACCCTAGCTTTGTTTTTGCAGAGATAAAACTAAAAGCAAAAAAAAGCAAGTTGCAAAGATATGACCATCCTCCCACAATTATTCATTTCAGATACAATTATTGACCTCAGCTCATGTCAGTTACCACCTCTGGAAACAGCAATCTGTGGAAGTGCAACAGAAGGAGACACTGATATTTTTCTTATGCCACTCAGACACTTTGTGGTAGTCTGAAAACACATAGATGTCTCAACAAGTTCAAATGTTTCAAATAAACTGTATTACTCAATAAACAGTCACTTTTTTGAGCAATGCAAAAAGGCTGGCATAAAAATAATTTGTTTTACTTGAATGTAAAGATCCACTTATTTTACACTACATACAATTTTAATTTTGTTGTGTGTATTAATATTTTAATAAAGCTTTTAAAAGTTGATTTTTTAAACTGTCATTATTCAGAAGCACATTAAAGCATACACAGTAACAAGAACTGAACTTATGAAAACTGAGCATCTCAGATTATTAGATGGCCACTGCAGTTTATTCTCCTACCTGTTTCCCATCCAGTGTACAAAGTCTCTTGACTACACCAGAGTCTAACTTAATGGCTTCGGTGATGTCATTCAAGACCTGTTCAAAGGAGTGAGCAGTCTTCTTGTTCAGCAGAATTCTCACAGCTTTCCGTGGCTTTACCCCACTCCTAATAACAGTCACCAATTTGGGTTTAATGAAATCTTTACTTTCCTTCACTTCGCTCCTTGTGGATGTCAAAGACGTCAAGGACCGACTGGACCCAGTCCTTATGTTCACACACCAGTTTGGGTTGACATTCTTGGTGTAATCGACTTTGCGATATGGTTCATTGGATGCACACACATAGCTCTCACCTGAAAAGAAGAGGACATGTTCACAGTTTAAGGGGGTTTGCAGCTACTTTGTCAACTTAAAAGCTAGAAAAACCAAAAACGACAAATACTTCGGGAGCGATTTTCCCGTATTTTGACAAGGAGAACTGTAAATTATCAGAGCTTTCCACCCAAATAACACTCTCATAGAGTGCTTTCAACAGGTTTCAAAAGACCCCTGGTATAAAAAACAGTGTGTAATGAGGAGGTTCAAAATATTTCACGTCTTTTGGATTGAGTCATTTTGCAAATGCTTAAATTACTTGAGCTCAACACATGACATTAAGAGCTTTCTCCTACAGCAAATATCCAGGTCCTCTCCTATATGTCCCTCAACCATGTACTTCAAGATATGTACATCCATGTCTGTGTTTATTTTACAACAGCAAGTTTTAACAGAATAAATTTAAGCACCTCAAGGCCCTTATCCTGAAAGGCACTTCAATCTTACCCTTACCATTTTAATCTACCAGGAGTTACTGCCTTTCTACCAAGGACATATATTTGAAATGCATCCACTTTGATTTTTTTTTAGAGCAATGAACACCTCAGGCCACAAATGAGTATTTGAGAGTATGGGAGGATAACAATACATCTACATTTCCCCATTTTTAATTTCTTTCCTAACTCAAAGCTGATTTGCAGGGTTGTTTTTTTTTTTTTTTTGGTTTTGGTTTTTTTGGTTTTTTTTTTTTGTTTGTTTGTTTGGTTTTTTTTGTGGGGGTTTGTTTTGTCAGGTTTTGTTGGCTTGTTTGTTTTGTTTGGGTTTTTTTTTTTTCCTTTCTTCGTTTTGTTTGTAAGGAAAAAAAAGAGGAGGACTACTTGCAGCTTACAACAACACTTTTGACACCTGACAGCAATATGCAAGATGTAAACCATGACAAGGACATCTTTAACTCTGGGTTATTTGTGTAACCCACATCCTTGGGGTGTCACAAATGACACCCCCAGACATTCTTGAAAGGGCAGAGTACTGCCAGAAGGATGAATGGTAAAGCATTCAAAACTGACAGAATACACCATTGCTCCAGACAGAAGAGCTACCTATATCTTAAAAAGCTTAACCTGTTGTAAAATTAGAGCTAGACAGTCAAAGTCACTGGTGGGAAAAACCAAACTCACTTCTAACAAGCACAGCAAGAGGAGTAAAGAGTAAACATGCATCTAGGGGACAGAATTGTAAGAGTTACAAAATGTATGTCTACATTTAGATACATACTAGAAAACTTTTAAACTACACTTTTGCATTCTGAACTCCAGTTTGGAGAGCTGATTTATCTTAGAAGTTGCAGAGCTTATTCTAAAAGCAAGATACTAAACAACTTTCAAAGGCCTGAAGAACTACCGTGAGATGAAAGATGTTCTTTCTTTTCCAATACTAATTACACTGTTTTGTAATTCATTTTGTATTTAGACCATCTTGAAAGTCTACTTGCTGTATTTGAAAGAACACAGATTATAATTAAGCCAAGTTAACAATGATTTTGTTTGGGAAATTCTGGCAGCCAGTTCTGCCTCCACAAACATCACTGGGGACTGTATTCCACTCAGGTACTAGGAAAGTGGGGTGAAGTTCTGTGGATGCCACTGCCCTGCCAGTACTCTTCCTCTTCACTCATCCCCATCGCTCCTCCTCATATTCCCAGATCAAGTGGTGCGAAAAACAAACTGATGCAGACAAAACTAGACTCCTCTTCCTTCCCCCCAAAAATTACCTAAGAGAAAGGAGGCATTTTCAGCACACAAATTCCTTGACAAAGAGCCGCATGCTGCACACTAGCACCAACTTACAGGTAGGAGAAAAAGAATCCCAAACTCCACACAGCTTTGTAAGGACTGCAGTGTCTAGAAGCTTATGCTGCTCCAGAACTACACTACAGCTAAATTGTAAGAAATCTCCAAGCAATCTGGTTTTATCAAACCTGAGCAAGATATTGGATGATATGACTTCAGAAAGTCCCTTTCAGACTAAGAGATCCTATGATTTTAAAGATGTGCACGGGTCTCTTCCAACAGCTCTTTTCGTCATCTATCCCGTTACCACAAAACAGCCTGTGATATTCAAGTCTTGTGGCAGCAGCTCAGGTACAATAGAAAGCAAGGTTTCCCCCTGCACATCCTCTAACAATAGATTCAGAGGACTATGCTTATTGTCTGGACAATTGTCAGTAAGTCTGTCTACAAACTCAGTGCTGCCACAGGAGAGGCACCTCAAGAGGCTGCTAGTAGTCCCACTCAGTGGGACAGAAAAGGCAAAATGAGAGGGGTAAAATAAAGCTCATGGATTGAGATAGAGACAGTTTAATAGAGAAAGCAAAAGCCACAGGGGCAAGCAAAAATAAATAAGGAATTCGTTCACCACTTCTCAAGGACAGGGAGGTGGTCAGCCTCCCCCAGGAAAGCCAGGCTCCATCATGGTAACGGTGGCTTGGGAAGCCACATTCTTTAACTCTGAACTTTCCTCCTCTTCTTCCTTCTTCCCCCAGATTTATAAACTGAGGATGATGTCATATGGTCTGGAATATAACTTGGGCCAGTTGGGGTCAGCTGTCCCAGCTGGGTCACCTCCCAGTTTCATTTTCCCCCAGCCCACTCACTGGTGGGATGGTGTGAGAAGCCAAAAAGGCCTTGGCTCTGTGCAAGCCCTGCTCAGCAGGAACAAAAACATCCCCCTGTTATCAACACTGTCTCAGAAACAAATACAAAACATAGCCCACACTAGCTACCGTGAAGAAAATTAACTCTATCTCAGCCAAAACCAACACAAGTTCTTGGGACAGTCTGTCCAGCTGTGTGCAAAAGCGCTTTAAATAAATTCTACAAAGTACCTCAAAATTCACCATCATTGAGAATTTTCAAAATTATCCTTTCTGGCTCAAAACCAATGTACTTCCTAGACAATTACAAAAAAACTCCAACAAATGCACAAAAATCAAGATAATTCAAAGTTAAATCTCAGGATTGAAATTAACAAAGTTAAAAAAAAAAATCTACTCAGAAAGAGTCTCAAACTTGAAGTCAATTAATTGCTTTACATAAATAAAGGCAGAGGACAAAAGGTCCCTTTGCTTAAGGATTTACCATAGCAAAGTTTCAACAGGCATGCTGGCTTTGTCTTTTACTGACTCATAATCATAAATAGAGCATCTTCTTTGTACTATCATGGAGCGTGATCTATTATCTGTCACAGCTGTATTACAGCACCCTACAGAGCAAAAGAAATTGTACTTCTATGAAATTTTCAGTCAATATTAATCCAAAAGGATCTATATTTCTTTAAAATAGCAGTGTAAAACTTTCTGTCTCCTACTGCTTCCTTTGCTTGATGCATGAAAAAAACAATTGCTTCATTATCTCAGCGTTGTGATGCAGATTTCTTCTTGTAACTTCTTTTCCTTTAAGCAGAGGCCACAGTAACAAAAGTCTGGAAGTGCTTTCAAGTTAAAACAATGTAATAACTTAAAAGAAAGAATTTCAAATTATTTGTTTCAGCTGCATTTAGCCAAGCCTGAAGTTGAAGCACAAACTATTTTACCTTAAAAAAAAGAAAATCTGCCAAAATGAATTGAAAATTTCCTACAGTTGGCAGATACAGGAAAGTCTAATTACTTGAGAATATAGTATATTACAGACTGTTTAGTAAGTGATATAAAGTCCATGCCCGCTTTTATATACCAGACATATAAATAAAGTTAAGTAACACAAGTTCTGCATGGAAAACAGGTTTTACTACTACACCTGCAAGGCAGGCACATATGGCAAGACTAGAGCAAGGGCTGTAAGTGAGAAAACACATTCACTGAGGGATTTTCTTGTTTCATGAATTAAAGGATAAAGTTTTGAAATTATTACTTAAATCCCTTATTATTTTACCACAGCCAGGACTTCACCCACAGTTCTATTTAAAAACTTGCAAAATACAAAAACCCAAGAAACAGTATCATTAGGAGGCCAATTGCTTCGCTCTGGATAAAGAATGGTTTTCTAGGAAAGGGTCAAACATTTATTTGTTTGACAGGGGTATACAATTAACTACTTACCAGATGAAAATATGTGAAGAAAAAAATGGTAGGGGTAACTTAAATCACACCTTTAAAGTTAACTCCAAGAAACTTTCCTACAGAATGATGTATTTAAAAAGCACGCTTGAGAAAACACCATCCCTTGACAAGCAAGCATTAATAAAGGTGTGCTATTGTTTAAATTATTGTAGTTATCCTCCAAAGTAAAAAATGCCCTTATGTACATCAGTTTGGAAGAAACATCATGTCATTTGTAGAAGTATTCTCTCTTTTTTACAATAATTTTTTTGTAGGTAAGAACCTGAAAATATACATACCATACATATATATATATACCATATTTGCTCACAGCTTTAATGTATGACCTGATTTTAAATCTGTTTGGGACTAATTCATGTATAAGTACACACTTCTGATAATCTCCACAGTCTTTCAGAAAACCAATATATGTAAAATATAACACACAATACTTGATTTTTGAGGGAGTCTAGAAGGGTTGAACCAATCAAATTGTTTTCAAACATTGCTGAAACTAACAGATACCTTTATAGTTTAAAATCACAAAACATAAATAAATTTGACAGTCAGTTTCACTGACTGTTTTGAATGAGATTTTCCATGTGAATAACCTAAATGCATATCATCCCAAATAAAAAGGAAATATTTTATGAGACTTTAGCAGCATTTTGATCAGGCTGTAGCTTTTTCCTTTTTTTCATTTTTACATCTACCAGCCCAAGAAAGTTGACACATCTCCAAAACCAGGCACAAACAATAATTCAAATATTTACACTGCTGACTTCAATATGGTCAATTTTATGGTTTGAAGGCTCACTTTCCATTTATATTCTTGAAAGAATTTAAAGCTAATGCATACTAGCTTCAATTAGCACAGAGTAATAGCAATTACATTATGGAAAGTAAATACCATGTCTCCCGCTCACAACATTGGCATTAGCACGAATCAGCTCCCCAAGTTTCAGACCAGAGGATGAGTTTAGTCTTTAATATTACACTGAGATTTGCAGGTAAAGAAGCACAATAAACAGTAATGAAGCAGGAAGATCTATTTAGCAATGTTTTCTTTTTTTCCTTTAGATGCAGAAAAAAAATGCAACACTTCCAGACATAGGTGACATCTGGGACTCCAGCTAAGCTATTCCACAGCAGAAAGCTCAACCAGGGTACAGAGCAGTTTTGGCAGAAGTCTGAAACCTCCTTATAAGTTCATGGCATAATTTCAACAGAGTGTATGTACAATCCATCCCATGATTCAGGACAGTACCCAGAGCAAGCTAAAAGTGCCAGCTCTTCCATGAAGAAATCCTGTTACCATCAAAAACTCCTCAATTTGGGCATATGTTGGCTTAAAAAGAGAAACATCTCCTGATATTTTGGGTCACAATATAATCAGCAAATGGCCTAAGTCTGATTTTCCAAGTCTTATTAACAGTATAAAATCAGCTAGAAGACCTGGAACATTGCCTATTGACAAGGAAATATTACCTGCCTCTCAATAATTTAGCTGCACTGAATTAATAACCAGATGCACTATCCACGAAACAAGCTGCTGTGTAAGTGGTTTAAGAACAATGTAAAAGGATTCCAGCTTCAGATAGCCAACAGTCTAAACACAACACTTGCCATTCCTTCAGAAGAGGAAAATACAGATAATAAACACAGAAAATGGAAAAAGAGAAAGCAAGACTACATTGGTCAATCTGACTGACAAATAGCCATAGGTCATCAGCTGCCTAAATACTGGTTTGCTTTCTTAGAAAGTCATCCACAAAGTTTGTTTGCCATCTATTTCTTCAACACCAATCCTCAGGAATGTGCCTAGCTCACCTTTCAAGATAAAAATGCATGGATTAAAGAGAATAGTGTGTATACTTAGTAGATGAAGGGAAGGTTGTGGATGTGTCTATCCAGGGTCTATCTAGACTTCAGTAAAGTGTTTGACACCATCTGCCACAGCACCCTCCTAAAAAAACTGACTGCTTGCAGTTTGGGTGGGTGGACTCCTCAATGGGTAACAATCTGGCTGGATGGCTGGGCCCAGAGTGCTGTGGTGAATGGAGATGAATCCATTTGGCAGTTGGTCACTAGTGGTGTTCCCCAGGGCTCCACCTTGGGCCGGTCCTGTTTAATGTCTTTGTGGATGATCTGGACACGGGGATCAAGTGCACCCTCAGTAATTGTGCAGAAGACACTGAGTTGATGTGCTCAAGGGATGGCAGGCTCTGCTGGAGACCTGGACAGATTCCATCAGTGGGCTGAGGACACAGCTGCAGGAGGCTCAAGAAGGTGAATTGTCAGGTTCTGCACCTGAGCCATGCAATGATACAGGCTGGGTGAGGAATGGCTTGGGACAGAAAGGGACACCTGGGGTGCTGGCTGATAGCAGTTGAACCTGAGCTAGTGTGCCCATGTGGCCAAGAGGGCTGATGGCACCCTGGCCTGGATCAGCCAGCAGGACAGAGAAGTGGTTGTTCCCCTGTACTGGGCACTGATGAGGCCACACCTCAAGTGCTGTGTCTAGTTCTGGGCCTCTCACTTTAAAAAGGACATTGAGGAGCTGCAGTGTGTCCAGAGAAGGGAAACAAGGCTCATGAAGGGTCTGTAAAACATATCTTATGGGGAATGGCTGAGGGAGCTGGGTTTGTTTAGTCAGGAGAAGAGTAGGCTCAGGCTTCATGGCTGTCTACCACTCCCTGAAAGAAGGTTGGATGGAGGTGGGTTCAGTCTCTTCTGCCATGCCTGCAGTAAGAGGAATAGAGGAAGTGGCCTTAAGCTGAGACAGGCAAAATTCAGATGATATATTAGAAAAAAAATCTTTTCACTATTAGGGTGACCAGGCATTGGAATAGGTTCCTCAGGCAGGTGGGGCAGTCACCACCCTGCAGATGTTTAAGAGGCATTTGGATCTGGTGATATGGTGAAATGGTTTAGGAGTTACAGTGGCAGTGCTGAGTGGATGGTTGGACTGGATGATCTCAAAAGTCTCTTTCAACCCTGATTATTTTATACCTCTACATGATGATCTCAAAAGTCTCTTTCAACCCTGATTATTTTATACCTCTACATGAACTAATCTAAATTCACCCATGCAATATTAGGTACTAATAAAAAAAGGATGCATCATGGCCTTTTGCATCACAAGTGTGATACGTGCAGTTTTGAGGGAACACAGCTGCCTGACCATTTGGGGCTCTTCACAGCACAAGCTTTGTGAGCCAAACCTCACTGCTAAGCATTTAACAAATAGCCTAGAAATATTCAGACTTTTTGTCCTTAAAAAGTGGAAACTACTAAAGAAATACATACAGATATTTACTTTTCCCTAGCATTAGGTTAGAAACCAACTGTGGATATGTCACATGTTGTGAGCAGCAAAAACAATTAATTAAGTGTGCAACACTCAAAAATCCTCGATAGGGATATTTGAAACAAAAGCATCTGAATAAGGTTTTCTAGCTTTGTTTTTGGAAGGTTAATAAGCACTATCTCCTGAAAGTCACATAAAGGATCACTTTCTAAATGGCACTCTGTGTAACAGAGAATGATACAGCTGACAGGTAAAAACATCCCTAGGGAAGGGAAACAGTTTCCATATTTTTTAGGCATGTGTTCCCCTGTGAATCCCATAGAACAGGGCAGGTATCTACATAGATTTCACCTATTCACCTTACATTCCTCAGCTTCTCTGGGTGCAACTCTGTAGCTTCAAAGCTACCACAAGCTGCTTATTTAGTACAGCAAGGTAGTTAGTAAGGTTACTGACCTTCTTTCTAACTTTAGGAAACACAGCAGAGTACCCTTTCAGTGTTCTGTAACACAAAGCCAAGCAGATTTCCGGAACAGTGTATTTACAGCATATATGACTGATCTAAAAATAAAATAACCCCTCTTATGAAGGATTGGGTTATTTCAATTTCTCTTTCCTTCCTTACTTTGAGCAACTTCCCTCCACATCAGTTTCATGCAATTCACTTTCATATCACCTTTAATAACCCTGTATAAGTCACGATCTTTCCTCATCTACAGCACTCAGAATTTCCCATGCACTTTTTAAAACGTGGGACGACAGCCAGGATTTCAACAGATGACTAACTGCTATTAGTTATCTTTTGATTTGATTTAGATATTAAGATGTGTAGATTACAGCTTTCACAGAATCACAGAATAGCTGAGATTGGAAGAGACCTCTGGAAGTTCAACCCCTTGCTCAGGCAGGGTAAAAGCTCTCAGAAGACAGTCAATGCCATCTGGTATCAAACACACCTGACACCATGTGCCTTCTCCACAGGAACTAAATAACCCTTTTCAGATAAACTAGAATTTCTCCATCCCTGAAACTAGGAGATAGATGGTGATGGGACTATTTTATTTTACTTGGATAGGAAGTTAACTAAGAATTACTTCTACATTTCACATTCACACCCCATTGCTCCAGAACTGTGTCACCGTAGTGATTGAACATGTATTTGGAAGAATATGCTTTCAGTGTTTTTAATCCTTCTTTCATCCTCCTTTTTTATCCTTCTTTGTTCAACTTATTACATTTGCCTCTTGTTTTTTAAAGTGCTACAGCTTCTGGCTCTAGCACAGGAGCATAATCATACCTTTTAGAATCAGCAAAAATCCAAACTGCCTACTTGGTGTTCCCATCTGCTTGCCCTGACAAGAGAAAATATATTCTTGACCTAATACGACAGTGCACATCAACGAAAGTCACAGGTACTTCATGCAGGATTAAAATGTAATATGCAGTAACTATGGTCTAAGGCAGAAAAAACTTGGATTGTTCAACATTTCAAAACATATTCTCTTACTCTGTGTTAGGAGGCACAGCTCATTTCTGTAAATCAGATATTGCCCTGTGCTACGTGTCCTGGCCATGCATAAGGACTGCCCTGCCTCCAACCTTCCCAACTCCTGCCCAAAGACTTCCCTACAGATGCCTGTTGATTGTGTGCACAACCATGCAGACAAAACTCCTGACATTTTATGAAGGACTGTATTAATTAAGCATTGCTGTTGAATGAACAAAGACTCTCAGCCATTTTTCTAGGAAATTAGAAGGATTCCCATTAGATGCAAAACAAACAGAACTTCTCTTTCCAGGAATAAAGTCTACACTTGCTTCCATCTCCCAAAATCCAACAACAACTCCCAGCTTTGCAGGAGACCTGTACAATCGGGATTCTCCATGTCCTTCATTAACAAGGCAATGAAAACAAAGAGACAGAGAATGACCAACATCCACATAAAAAAACATAGCTCAGGACTAAAGAGCTGCACAGTTCTATTACCATGGTGTCATGCTTTAGGAAGCCTATATTTTCAAGGGAAACTGAAGGAAATAGTCAAATATTTAAATAGCTGACTCTGGTAGAAAATAAAAATTAATCTGTTTTCAATATTTGATATTGAATTACACACGGAATATTGTATTCTAAAGTAAAAAGTAGTGTTATGTCTGAGAGTAAAGCTGGAAGAAAGAAAACTGTAAGAAAGTCAGCCCCCACCTCTTCTCTGGATCTGCCTGCTCAAACAGATCAGGAGCAGACAATGAAATTCTTCCCTCCTCCCATTCTAAGAAAACAGTGAAAATTGTCAAACTCATAATGTTTCCTAATCTACAGGGGCTGAGAATATAAATTATATTTGCCTTAGGCTGGTCCAGCAGAGCATGCTTTTTTGATTGTCATATCCAGTTAAGAAAAGCAATATGCTTCATAAAATGGAGCTTCTATTTCTGACTAATAAACATGATCTGGTGCAATTTTTAACTGGCTCAAGCCATAACAACAATATTTCATATCCTCGGTATTTCCATGCACTAGCTCTTTTTCTCTTAAAATGACAAGCAGTAAAACAGATTGCCAAATACAGCCAAACTCCAAAAAAACATTCATCAGTGACTCAACTCAGCTCGTTATGATACAGAATTTGATGTTGCCAGCTTTTATATCCCAGACAGATAAATAGCAAATAAGCCTTAAAGAGCTTGCCCTGTACTGGGACATATCACTGTCCAAGAGCTATACACACATAGGCTGGAGCTGAGGGAGGTTTAATGCAGATCTTGCTGGCTTGGCAAGGTTTGCTGAGCACTCACCTTCTGCTCACTGCAGAGATCTGCCACTACTGAACCTGAACTGCTGTGACTCCATGTCCCAGTTCAGGAGTACTGGGAAGGTGCCAAGAGACCAGCAAGCTTGGTATTGCATCACGCAGCCATGGCCCGTCTGGTGCTCAGCCTGTGGCTGGCACACACTACAGCACTTTAGTTTTATTTTCCTTTCTGAAAATATTGAAATACAGCAAAATATCATTCAAAACTACGTCTGGTGCTTCTGCAGTTCAAGCTTTAGGTCAACACCAATGTTGGAGCATTTACTCAAGAGCAGAAATTCAAGCTTGCTGTGCTGTAGCCACGAGAAGTAAAGAAAATGAACCCAAATCAAATCTCTTCCAGCACCTAAAGAACAAAACAGCAAGCAAAAAAAACCACAAATAATTTCAAGGAATGATAGATTCACTACTTGTTTGCTGTCCTTTCCTTCCTCTATATACTTTTCTTACTCTCTGTGATTAGTCTTACACTGGTGAAGTTTTTTAGCATACTAACTGGAGAACATACTAATCCAATTATGGTGCTATAGGATTTTCTTAATATTCCTGAGAGTTGTATTGGATGGATGACTAAGTCCTTGGGATTCTTTTTTCCCCCTTTTATTTCATTGAGAAAGCATGGAAGTGGCATTTTGACTGTGACATTTATTTTGCTTTATTCTTCCAGTAAAGAGCCACAACAAAGGTTACGGTTTCAATGAGTATTTGAAGAGACAAATAGTAAGTTTTGCCTTCAATTATTAATTTATAGTGGTAAGAGTATATATAGCTGTCCAGCAAGTAATTCTGTCTTTGTTTTAAGTCATAAAAGTCTAATATCATTCCTGCTGCAACATTTCAAAAGTCACCCCATGTTATTGCTAGTTTCATCTCCTCTCCCTTCTGTGACCACTTCAGCATATCATATTTTTTTAAGATGTCTCTAAATTAACCACCAAATCATGAAAGTTTTTTTACTTACTTCATTTCTTTTATCACCACAGGGTCAGCATTTCACTCTACAACCACTTCATACTTCTTCAGTTATCAATGTAAAACAGCCTTATAGTAGATCACGTAAGTCCTCAGCACTATGGTACTATCAGGAAGTGCCCTTCCATACACATCTTTTTTGAGGAAGACCCATTAGGCACAGCAAATTCTGCAGACCCCCACCCCCTTTCTCTTCCATGTTGTGAAGCAGCTGGTCCCTATCTCCCAATGTCCTTAACTGGTGGATTAGATAAAGGTCTTCAGGTTCCCTTTCTCATCCAATTCTCCAGGTGTGATTCAGCACTGCTTTGAAAAGGAAAGCCTCCAAAACAAAGCTCAAATGATAGGCAGCTGAAAGCCTAGGAAGCAGGAGGCATTGGAAGGCCTACAAAAAATCCCAGTTCTTCATTAATGCAAGCCAGAAGCACTGGCACACAGAGTCACAGGGTGGAAGACTGCGGTGGTAGCTGATCTATTAAATACCTGAGAACAACCATCAAGTGCAAATTCATTACAAACCTCTCAGCGTGCACCTGTGCATTTGGGAAGTAGGCAATACTGAGCTCAAACTGCATTTTAAGACATCAGGTGGAAAGACTGGAGAATTCTTCTCCTCATTCCGATAATTATCACTCCCCACAAACAAGGGGCGTGTGTGTCGTTCACAAAACAATATTTCTGATCCTATTTTCAGACAGTCAAGTGCTGCTCTATTCAGATTTGCAAGGTCTCCATAACCTCAGCAGCTAAGTCCCATTATGAAAAGCTACTTAGGAACAACTCTGAAATACATCTGATTCCATAACATGCTTTTGAAAGTCAGGCAAGGTACATAGTTCCCTCTGTTAATATGGACTGTGATCACATTTGAAAGTAGAGTGTTACACCTGTAAGTTTTAATAAATGGTAAGATATAGATACCCTTTTTCACAGCACCGGGACTTCTTCTCTGAAGGCTGAAGCCACTGTGAGTCAACAATGACACTTAGAGAACCAAATTACAGCATTTCCCTCTATTACAAATGGAAGGTAACCAAGAACTTTACAGTTCTTGCAGATGAAAAGAGCACCTGCTGCCTAACTACCATTGGAGTCAAGCCCAGCGCATGCAGATGGCAGCGCTCAAGGTGATGGGAGAAGTGGATGGTCCACACGGGGAAAACGAGGCCCTGCCGCCGCTCACAACAGCGGGCAGCTCCGGCAACTTGCCCTTATGGGTTCTGTGGCCGCCGGTTTTCACAAGACGACCTCTCCGGTTTGATCCGGGAAGGGACCGGGAAGCTCACCCTAGGAAGAGCCCACAACCCACCACCAGGTCCCACGGCCAGCTCCGGCCGGACTTTGACACCCTCCTCACCTTCCACCAGCTCGTCCAGGCTGGTGAGCTTCTTGCTGCCATCGATGGTGTAGATGGTGCGGACTCCCTGGGGCAGGTTCACGTTGTCCGACAGGGACCGGGTGAGCTCCACCAGGAGGGCGTCGAAGGAGCGGAAGCGGTCGGGAGAGATGGCGTACACCAAGCCCTTGAAGTACCTGTCCCCGTTGCGGTAGAAGCGGGCTTTGCGCGCCTTCTTCTCGGAGCTGAGCGCCTGCAGGGTGCGGGTGCGGTAGAGGCTGCAGTGCGCGCTGTGCGCCGGGCTGGGCACCAGCCCATTGCCCCGCGGTCCCGCGCCGCCGGCGGACCCGGAGCCTCCGCGCCGCGGCCCGGAGCGCTGCTGCCGCTTGTCCCGCTCCTCGAAGTGCTCTAGCTCGATGCTCCGGCTGCTCGCCATGGGGAGCCGCCTGCCCGCCCTCCCAGCTCCGCTACGGGCTGCCTACGCCTGCCCGCCGCTCTCGCAAGGGCTCGGGCCGCCTAATAGAGCATCACGGCCGGCCGTTCTCGCCGGGAGGGCTGCGGCTGAGCGCGGCGCCCGACCTGCCCCGCCACCGCAGCCCCGGCCCCGCCGGAGCCGCCGCTACCCGCTGCTGCGCCCGCGGCCGCGCACAAAAGCATCCCTCACGCCCGAGAGCGGCGCCCCCCGGCTACGGGCGATGCCGGGGGCCAAGCGAGAGGCTCGCAGGAGCCCCGCGGCCGCGCCCCCGCGGCGTGCCCATGCGGGCTCGCACAATGCGCGGGTCCCCTACTCAACCCCTTCCCTGCTGGCTCCGCCGGGCAGCGGCGGCGGGGCCGGAGCGCCTATTCCAGCGGCTCCGACTCTGCTCCCGCAGCGGGGGCGGCGGCACCGCCACTCGGCGCAGCCTCCCGGCTCCCCGGCGGGGGAAGCAGCCGCAGCGGATCCAGCGGGAACGGCGCTGGCGGCCCGGCCGTGGAGCGCAGCGGAGCCGGAGCGGGCGGGGCTCCTGCCGGGCCGGGCCGGGCGGGCGCGGGGGCGGTGCCAGCTCGGATGGCGTCCGGCGCGGGGGCGGGAGCGGCCGTGGGAAGGGCGGGAGTGGCGGCTCGCGGGCAGCGGGAAAGGAAGGGGTTCTTCTAGGAAAGGGGATTTCGGAGGCGCAGTTTTCCCGTTGGGTAGTGCTGCCCTTTTGGTGGTCGTCCAAGGGCTACCTGCCCCTCAGGCGCACCCGCGGAGCTGCCCGCCAGCCCTCTCCCGGCTTTGCGTGGCTCAGTCATTGCGTTAAAACGCTAAAAATGCTCCTTCTGTACAGCCCTCAGCCCAAAAGACATCCCGCGGGACAGAAGACTACGCATCCCTGTCATTTGTTGGCAGGACTGCTTTAAAGGGCATGTAATGATAGGACATAGGGTAATGGATTCAAAGTGAGAGTAGGTGTTGGATAGATAGATAGATAGATAGATAGATAGATAGATAGATAGATAGATAGTAGAGTGGATATTGGGACGAAATTCTTCCCTATGATGATGATGAGGCCCCGGCACAGGTTGCCTGGAGAAGCTGTGGCTGCCCCATCCCTGGAAGTGTTCCAGGCCTGGTGGAACGGGGCTTTGAGCAAGCTGGTGTAGTGAAAGGCATCCTTTCCCATGGCAGAGGGGGTGGAACTAGATCATCTTTGAGGTCCCTTCCATTCCAGACCTCTAATTCTATGATTTTCCTTTTGCATTTGTCACCACCTCTCCCTAAGGACTCAAACCCTTTCACACAGCCTAAACCTCCTAAATGTGCTGCAGCCCACATTTCATGGTTTCCCCAGGCATCTTCTCAGTGCTCTTGAGGTTGCTCAAGTCAAATTCACTTTTCATAGAAATGGCCAACAAATGCACTGAAATGGATGCAATTTAAACTTTTTTCCAACTTATTCTTAACCATTACAGAACACATTTTCTTTTCTTGGCACAGTGAGAATCTAAAAAAATGTACAAGCTTTTACAACTACATACATGTTTTCATTTTTTTAAAGCCTCTTGCATTGGTAAGTTGCAGTTGTGTTATGTCACAAGTGTGCTCTTCTGTCCAATATTCTTTGCCACGCTTTTGATGGATTTATTATTTTTCTCTTTTTATGTTTTGAAATACCAATAAAATCGAGCACTTTTGCACCATTTTTACTGGGTTTCTTACAAAGCAGATTAGACATCTAGCTACAATATTCTAAAGATGATACATAGAAAACATCAGTGATGTTTTTCTATGTAAACTCTTTACTGGAGTGCCAACTTCTGTGATACCTGAAAACCTCCACAAGCAAAAAGAAGAGATAAACCAAGGAGCTGGATTATCTCCTCTGGTGCTAAAATCAACAAAAGGATCTGAATGTGAGGGAATTTTTTTACAGTCAGGGCATGAATACACTTGCTAAGATTAGACATGCAGGTCTTGCCTAGGAACCAGGACCTAGAAGCCACAAAACAGTACGGATCAACTTTTTAGACTGGCTTTGATACGTAGTTTCTAGTCCTGATTACAGGCAAAGTTACACAGACAAAATTCAAACTCATGTGTGTAACTTTTCTCCAAAGTGAATGGGTCTCAGCTGCAAAGTTGTAATTTTTTCCAAATGGTTCCATGCTGCATGGGCATGTCTGGCCCTTTAAAAGTCACATTTTAAGTTCAAACCTCAGCAGATGGTTATTTGGTTATTATGGTTATTATAACCTCTTTCTATTTGCTCAGAAGCAGGTCACGAAAGCCCAGGGAAGTTTAATCCCCCTCCTTGTACACACCTTTTCTCTCTCTGAGCTGCTGACTATTGCCACAGGACAGTGCTCAACTGTGTGCAGAGGACTCATGCAGACTAATATGAAAATACATGGATATATATATATATATATATATATATATATATATATATATATATATATATATATATATATATAGGCTGTGTCTGTGTCTGAATATAGGTTGGAGAATCTGGTACCAGGGTTAGCATTTTGCCAGTTCCAAGTTGTTTTGCTGGGTGGTAGGATATGTCACGTGTGGGACTTGCTCTGACTTCTGGAATCTCTAGTTAGAGATGGGATGGAGGGAAAGGATTTTCATGCAACCTCCTGTAAAGTAAAGCTAAAAGGGAATTCTCCAGCTTTCACCAGGAAAATTCTCTGTCCTCCTCAAAGGGAATTCCCGCTACAGAGAGCTTTCAAAGTCTGTAGAGCAACTGTGTTTTATAGAGTATATAAACATGAAATTGACTTTTGATCTGTAAAACTAAACTATTTCTACATTAAGAGGCTATTTACAGAGAGGTTGGGATTAGATCTGTATGTGTAACTGTGTAACTGCCGAGGAAATTCCTGGTGTCACTTCAAACATGGCTCTTTTTGTGTTCTTTTTTTTTTTTTTTTTGTCCTCCTCTGATGTTCTGTGCATTTTTAGTAAGATCTGTAAGCCCCTGTTGCACAGTGCTTCCATTGGTGTAAATGCTTTGCATTTTCCTTGCCACATTGTTTCCTCTACAGAGTTATCTGTAGCCAAACAGATATTTTAAAAGACTTTCCAAAATGAGGAATATAACCCCAAAACAACCCCATATTCATCCAAAGGACATTTGTTGTTAAGGTTTAGAAAATTAATGTGATTTATGTGCAGTCCTGTATGGAACTGACCTATGAATTCCCATTGTCTTCTTTCAAAATGGGGCTGACAAATTAGCAGTTCACTTTACAGCAAGCAAGGTTACATGTATATATGATACTTTGCTTATTAACCTAAATCTCCAGACACTATTAAAATGTGATTCTCATTCATTCTTGTGATATTTTTCTTCTGTAAATATACATTTCCTGTTTGAATAGAAAAGAGCTTGCTTTTTGCATGTCCAGCTAACTAATCAGTTCTCTCAGCTGACTTCATTCTTTTCCTTTTTTAAAATTGTGGTAGGCATAATGAATTATTGGTTAAAATCTCATCTTGCATCTATAAAAGCTCCTATGTGGTTTTGTTGCTTGATTGGTTGTTTTAAAACAAGCCAGCCCTGTGAGAAGTTTCTAAAAGGAAACTGGGAAAAGCTTACCATCATATGCAATGTCTTTTTTCCTTCTGTTACTTGAACTCTTTACCATCCTGGTTGTGATCGTTACTCAGAACATTTAATAGGATTGATAGGTGAGATTCAGTTCAGAATTAGAGTTTACAGTGGGTGGTATTAGGAAAAAAGTATGTATCTGGCCTTTACATTTAGCCCATTGAATTCACCATGAAAATAATAATACATAATGTTTCTAAAGAAGAAAAAAAAAAACAAACCACCATAAAGTTGGGGTCTGTTGACTGAAGATCTTATTTATGGAAAATATTATTTGAATAATTCAATAAGGAAATGTTTACTTGCAGCACCAAGAATACCAAATTTGAGTATTTAAGCAATTATATGATTATTTGCAATGATTTGTTTTCACCCCAAGAATGTTAAAATGCTTTTAAAATAGTCATACAATAAAATAAAACCAAAAGTTTAGGCAACTTGACCAAGTAGCAGAGAAATATATCATTGTAGGTGGAATAAAGAAGATCTTTTTCAGTCCTTAGTGAGCCAGCTGTGCCCAGGTGGCCGAGAAGGCCAATGGCATCCTGACCTGTGTCAGCAAGTGTGGCCAGGAGGACCAGGGCAGTGATCATCCCCCTGTACTCGGTACTGCTGAGCCTGCACCCAAATCCTGTGTCCAGTTCTGGACCTCTCACTACAGGAAAGACGTTGAGATGCTGGACCATGTCCAGAGAAGGGAAATGGGAGCTGGGAAAGGGTTTGGAGCACAACTCCTGTGAGTGACAGCTGAGGGAGCTGGCGGTGTTTAGCCTGGAGAAAAGGGGGCTCATGGAAGACCACTCTATCCCCCTGAAAGGGGATTATAGCCAAGTGAGGGTCAGTCCCTCCTCCCAAGTAAACAGGGATAGGACTACAGGAAATGGCTGCAAGTCGCACCAGAAAAGGTTTGTACTAGATATTAGGGAAAAAATTCTCCACTGAAAGGGTAGTCTAGCTTTAGAACAGGCTACCCAGGAAAATAGTGGAATCACCATCCCAATAGGTACTTAAAAGATGTGTAAATGTGGCACCTGGGGACATGGTTTAATGATGGACTTGGCAGTGCTGGGTTGGACAGGATGATTTTAAGGGTCGTTTCCAATCTAAACAATTCTATGGTTTCATAATCTCATTATGAAGCTGTTCTTACATTAACACTTCTTGATGAATGGGAATGTGATTCTCAGTGTTGTTGAATACTGAATTATCTCTATACACCTTAATGTATCATAGGGAAATGTCTGAGTCTGGGATTTTTGCCGGTTTTGATAGATTAGATGAAAATGCCATATAGAAGTTCAGTTACTTTTTAAATTACTTTGTACACTTCCCAAAGGATACCTTTGTCTTTAAGAATATTTCTGTACATCTATTTAAGATTTTTGTAAGTAGTAAAAAACCATATGAATAAAAGCCATATAAAACCAATGTTCAACCTGAAACACAAAAATGTAGAGAAGAAAAGATCCTCACATTATATTTTATTTCAATTTGCTGTACCAAAGAAGACTTAAATGTATCAAAACCCTTCCCAGCAAGGTCCTGGGAAAGGACCCATGAAGCCTTCTCATGGCTGAGATTTTATATCAGCCAGTAGCTGCTCAGATTTTTTGCCTTCATATCCAGTATTTTTAGCATTTTTCTGCAGAACGTCTCTAGCACTTTACTAATATTCAACAGAGACATTCTGTCCCATTCTCCTTTCCCTGGTGTAGGAATGCATAAGGGATTGGGATGCTACCTGCACCCAGAGCACCATGAATGAAGTTGTAAAATATTCTCAAAATAGATAAATACATATTGCAAACCTAGTTTTTATGCTGTAGTAAACACCATGGAAGAGCTAGGATACCCTCCCAACAGATTCCTTCTGAAGTCAACTGAGATCTCAGCCCTTTTGCGCTCTGTTAAAATTCAGCTCCTGGTGATAACTGGTTGTTCAGTGACATGATCCTCACCCACTCAAGTTAGATCAGAGATGACCACATTAAATAAATTGAGTATGTTTTTTTTATGACATAAATAAATGCCTAACTCCATTTTATTATATAAGGTCCATTTATAACATAAAGGTCTCCAGGTTCCTTTGTCATTGAATTCTCCCGGTGTGATTCAGCATTTATTTGAAAAGGAAAGTTTCCAAATCAAGGCTCAAAGGATACACAGCTCAAAGCCTAAAGAGGAGGAGGCATTAGAACACCTACAAATTGTATGTCTTTGCTAATGAATCTGCATTGCAAGATATTTGTGAACTTCCTTTTTTCCCAACAGTTCAAGGCTGTCATATTGACTTCTATGACTCATTTAAGCTTTGCATATGGCCAATTTTATCTATCCAATACCTCTGTAACTGAATAAAAATAGCTTAAAATTTAGATAATTTGAAGAGAAGAAAGGCATGATTTACAGACAAAGAAATCTTTTGCTCATCTATTTTCTTCTAGCATATTTAGAAAGAAGTCATTAGGGTTTTAAAAACATCTCTATTACCTTTTTTTGGTGCTAACCCCATCGTCATTTTTGTATAAGCATAAATAATTTTAATTCCATTTGTTGCTGTTTCATTACAATACATCAAAATTCTATATTTTCAATAGAAATGGCTGTCTGAATAGTTGCCATAACTCTGGTTGGACAATCCATGATCCAGGATTAAATGGATAATTTAACCTGTTGTTTTACTTAAAAGTAGGATTATTCATATGATTTTAAAATAGGAGAAATGTGGGATCTTGAAAAAACCTTTAAGAATTATGTTTCAGATGTTAAATAACTTATAAGGACAAGATTCCGATAAATCTTTCAAAGATCACTGCCAATAGTTATTTTAGTGAATTACCAATATAATTAAAAATGAAAAGTTAATGTCTTTTCTGAGACAGCTACTTCAGCAAAGATGTCTAAGGTAAACTGATGCCCCAAACCTGATGTCAACTAGAGATGAAAACAACAGTGAAGCAGTAGCTATTCTGAAACAAGTGAACTACTAAAGGAAAAAATATAATTTTATAATATGATGGTTACTGAAGCAAAGCACAGAATTCTCTCATCTACGGTCCTATTCCTTGATGGCTTTTTTCTCACCCACCTGGGGCTGCTGCCCTTATTTGAATCTGATATTGCAAATTGGAATCTGGCAATGTTCTTGGTAGAATAATAACCCTCACCTCCAGAAATATCATAGAGCAGGAAGTTAATATTGCATATTTAGGTTGCTTTGAGAACAAACCCATTGTATAGTGTAGCTATATACCAAGAGCATCAGCAGGCAATAGAACTGCAGAGAATGAAATTAATAATAATTTTCCCCCTTGCTTTCTTTCGTGTCACAGTTGATTTCACTGGCTTCAGGGGCCTTTTCATCCAAGGAATGATTTTTTTCTGTAAAACAGGAGGAGAATGTACAAATGACTTCTATTGATAACATGACCAAGATGCAAGAAAAGGTGAGGTACCACATTGAATCAGAGCAGTTAGTACAGATGTCAGCAAAAGGACAAATTTTCAAGCCCACAAACCCCTTTCACATCCAAAAAGCAGCAATATATTAGCACCACTTAAAACTAATGCTGCTCTAAGAAAAATTACTTGAGCAATTAATTAATGTTTCAAAGTTAAGATCAGAGTGGCATATTTGCAAGAGAAAAGCAGCAGATTTAGAAGCCTTGTGATGCAGAGAGTAAAATAGATGATTGTTGCTTGTGGGAAGTGGAGGCAGAACAAGGAACTGCCTTGAAGAAGAACACTGGGTGTAAAAGAAACCTCCTGACTTTATATTGGATCTGTGAATTCCAATACCTGGAAGAAATAGGAATTTTTTTCCTTAGGTTTACTTTCTGGCTGGACCCTGCAACTCCCTTGAGGATTTTGAAAATCATAACTAATGCAGTATAGAATGGTGATGCTTTACAGAAATACCTTGAAGATTGGAGTAGTGGAATGACTAGTAGAAGTAAACGTGTAAAGTCATATATATATATATATATATATATATATATATATATATATATATATATATATATATATATTTATATTTATATTTATATTTATATTTATATAAGGAATTTCTTCTACTCCAAGGTGGAGTAGAAACTCACCACTGGGAAACAGAAGAAAAGAAGTGGGGGGAATATATTGTTGATCAGAAGTTTTGGCTAAGCTGCAAGAATGGTAAATGCAGCCTTTCACTTTCTTCTTCATCTGAAGGTGATCAGATGTGGTATTTAATTAAAAAATATTGCAGGGAGACTTTCAGAATAAGCAATTGCTGAATGTAACCTACATTGTTTTAAAGAATAATCAAATTTTATTTATTTAAGAGTAAGCAAGCTTTTATTTCTGGGTGAGCATGGCATTGTCTGTGGATGCATATCTTACTTTCAAAGCCTCTATATGTGCCTTATCCTTCTTGCTGCTTGGCTGTGGAAGTCCTCAGCCATAGGATATTCCCACTGATAGACTTTAAAAAGTGTCAGAGCCTCAACTTGTTTTGCACTGTACAAATACAGTGATGGTGACAATCAGGACGAGTTACAGAAATTGTTGATGAGAATTTTATAACATTAATTAAAGATTTGTCACCTAGCCAGCTACTGAGGGAGACTGAGTTTGACTTACATTGTTTTCACTCTGTGTGCTAATATATGCTCTGTGCACATCACTAGAGACTGATTTCAGCTTAGTGCTCTAATAACTTGCTTTAGAGAATTCTTGCATTTAAAAAAAGCTGTTGTTCCAGAGATGAGATATCAAGCCCAATCTTGGCCTTCCAGGCTTTTGTGACTTCTTTAGTTATTAAGGTATTATTATTTGCATTTGTGTTGTCAGATTTACTGGAGAACAATACGCTGCTGTTTTGTCCTAATTACTAGCAAAGGTTTTAGTTAACTTCAGCAGAATTATTCTATCTGTTCATCATCACAGTACAAAATGAAGTTGAGTCAATAAAGTCAGCTCCTTTAGAGGAAAGAGAAAGCAGGCACTTGGCTTTCATGTGATGGGAGTGTTGCTTTAGTTTTTAAAAGGAAGTTAGATGCAGTGCTGTGAAAATCCTTAATCTTCTCCTGTTCTTTCTCTGTAAGTCATACTTTAGTTGGCATGTTTTTGTTCTCTTTGTATCTCTGACAAGAAATCTATACATTTGACTTCTAGCTGCCAGCAAAGCCATTTGCATTAGGAGCAGAATGATGTCTCTCAACTACTACAGCCAGCATGGTCAAAGTCATGTGGGAACTTTGCCAGATTGAACTTTTGGCCTTAAAAAATAATGGAGTGCTGCTTTGGGGCCTAATTTTTGGCAGTAACATAGTGAATATCACATTTATTTTCTACAGATGACTTAGATTGAGAATATTGCTGCCTTATGACTTCTTATTTTAATGTTTCCTTTAAGACTGCTGATCCTGACAGGTCTGGAAAGAGGAAAATATGATTTGTCAATAAATAAGGAAATTATGAAAGGTAAGGGGAAGAAATCTTGGAGAGCTTCTCTGATCCTGGTACCATGTATGGCCTTGAAAGTGAACAATTTGCTGCAAAACCAGTCATGCTTCTTCCAGACAGAGTAGTGGTGTGTGTTGCTTTGTAAAGAGCTGAAAATAATATAGAATTAAAGCATTTGCATAGAGAGTGCCAAGTGCAGCCAACTCTTATTCTTGAGAAGGCAGAACCTTAAGCAAAATAATTTCAAGGTCAGTTGTGACTCAATCAGGAATAATTCTTATTTAGACTTCTAGCTGAGAGGCAGAGGAGATGAGGGGAGCACAGATGAAGGGGCACAGAAGCTGATTGCTGAAAAAAGAACAACTATGACTACAGGCACAAAGTAACCTTGGGCTGTTCCAGGGTCCCCAATACATTTGCTGAGCCTGAATTTGGAACAAAAGTAATAATTCTGAAACTTTTTTTTTTTTTTTTGCCTTGAAGGAAATTAAGATGCTAGAGTTTAATTGGAAACGAAGTCTTGTAGAACTTAAGGTATTTTCATTATGAACTTCCTCAAACCTCCCATCAGAGATGGGAGATTTTAAATGCCATATAACCCTTTGGTTCTCTGGAAGTAAGGAGAAGCAAACCATTCCCAAAGTACTGAGTTTTAGCTCTTCATTCTTTGCATAACCATAATGGATTAAATGCCATAAATACACTGAAAGGACTTAGTGCTAAACCCAGAGAGGTTACATTCCCAACAATTTGTCTGGAAGGGGTGTGCCTGCAAATGGTAATTCATCAACTGATAAACCTAACCCTTGCGTTGGCAGAACAGGAACATAAATACTGCTGACAAACACAAGAGTTGCAATAAGGTGTCTTGGGAAGGACTTACCCCTTACCATTAAATGTTTGTTTGTTTGTTTGTTTGTTTTCCCCCAGAATTAGAAAGTTTTTTAGTAATTCCTCTATTGTTCTCCTGCCATATACAGAAAAAAGCTTGAATGACTGAAGCACAGGGAAAACAAAAATCGTTCACAGCTACTCAGTTACAAACACAGAGGTGTTCTATGTCTTTTCCCCTCGGTGATGTGAGTCACTAGATCTGGGCTATTGTGTAGGAGCCAGTGGTGAATTCTAATGGTGAGAAAAATGTATGAAAAAAATTTTTCCAGGAACAACTTCTCTTTTCTAGTAGAGATCTCTTAGGAAATGTGATAGCTCTTACTGGTCTTCATAAAAAAATGAAAGCTTTATCTCCATATATTTTTATATCTACACATACACATATAGTGTCAGTGTGCGTTCTGCTTTATAGAACAGCAACTGCAATACCTGGAAATGAGTAGTTAGCCAGAGCAGATAACAGGGAATTAGGCTCTTAATCTGCTTAATGAGGACATATGCCAAAGTAGTTTAAATTGTGCTAGTTTGCAGTTCTATTCTTATATAAGAGGCATTAAAATTTAGCAAGATGTGCAGGGGTAAAAAAAAAGTATAAGACTATTGTTCATTCAAAGTCCAAATGCAAGTGCACTAACTGTCCTATTTCAGTGTTTCACCCATTAATAGACAGGCTTGTGGTCCAATGTGAGCTGGATTTACACCAGCTGGGATGGTATAGACTTGATTGATGTGCAAAGCTACATTTTTCAGCAGATATTCCATCTGTTCTCTTGTCTGATCCTCTACTGGCAAATTAGTCACGAGAGTCTGCTGTTATTATACTATGGAAATATTTCTAGTTTGATTTTTTTAAATTTTAATTCTATTTTAATTGGGCAGTTGTGTCTCCCAATGACACTTCTGTTTTGAATGGCAAGAAAACTTTGCTGTGAGCATGGTGGAACTTTTGCCACCCTACTCCTCATTTACTCTAGGGCAGGTAACTCTCAGAGATTTAGTGACGTCTGGAATTGTAGGTCAATATTCTTTGGCCTGGGAACATCTATTACATGTTCTGGAAATGTTGTGGATTAAACAAGGAGAATATACAGAGAATTAATATCTAGTTAGTGAAATATTTCTTACATGAAAACCTTAACAGATAAAAGATCATAATTTTGTTCTTTTATTTTTTTCTACCTTGGTTTGATATTGTTGTTTTTTAAAATTCCTTCCTCCCCTCTGGAAGATTTTTAAGTGTGGGGAGAAAAGGTGGCACCAACTTTGCAACATCTGCTTTTATAGATGACAAATGGGTTAAATACTGCTCAGCCAGTTGCTGGATGGGGGTGGTTTTGCCAGGATCTGAGGAAACACCATCTTCTGAGAGCCCTGTTTATAGTCAGGGGAAGACTGGTTGCACTGGTATCAGGTTTGGTCAGATTATTCTGCCATCTGGTGGGTAATTCGAGGATGCAGAGGATTTTTTCTCATTTATTTTAGAAATACAAGTTTTATATCTCTGTAGGTTAATATTTGCAGGAAGAAAATTTTGGTATTGTTATAAGAGAGGATTAAAAGTGAAAAGAACACAATTTCCAAATGTATCAGGTTCTTTTAGCTAATTGCATTTTTGTATTCTACTATGCAGCTTAGTTATTTCTCCCTTTTTCATCTCTTTTCTTAAATTAAGGAATGCATTTGCTACCTATGACATTTAACACCAATAAAAAGGCAAATTTAAATAATATTTTCTGGAGTACAGTTCTTTGTTTATTAGGGAAAAAAATCAACAAACAACCCCCCAGGAAAACAGAGTGAGCAAACAAACAATCTCTCACTTTGTTGTCTTAAATATTCCTGTCCATCTCTTCTTCAATCCTCTGGTGTGTTGAGCTGTTTCACAGCACATTATTGGACATTTCTCTACAGAGAGCTAGGAAGGGCTGCAAGAAGAGCTTATGCATAACCGTAGAATTTTGTATCTCACAAATTGGCTCTACCTTGCCATATCTCAGTCTATGTGCTGCTATCTACTGAAAATAAATAGGTGATTTGTGTTGTCTACATTTCTGATGGTAAAAAAAAACCCCAAAAACAAAGCCATGGGGAAAGGCTGCTTGATATCGTAGACATCAACACAGTACATTAAACTTGATGAATCTAGACCCATCTTTTTGGGCAATTCAGAAAAATAACATTTGGAAGGCACTGGGTGAATTCATGTTGCCTACTGGTATTGCACAAGTGTGCAGGCTCTAGCTGAGAGTAACGAATTGTAAGAAGTGGTATCCAAACATATAATAAAATCATAGAGCAGTTTGGGTCGGAAGGGGCCTTTAAAGGTCATCCAGTCACCCAATCCAACCCCCTCTGCAATAAGCAGGGACATCTTCAACTACATTGAATGTGTGTGTGTGTATACATACATGTATAAATATGGAATAATTTCTAGTACCCAAAGAGTTTACCTTTAAAGTGGGCCAGGAAGAAGAAGAGAAGAAGAAAGGACATTTTATCTTAATTTTAAAAGAGGGAATTAATACAACAATATTGTGGTGAGACTGCTAGACCTTGAACTTCTATTTCCTTTTCCCCAGACCCCTTGCATCTTTACACTTGTATGTGCTGAGAGTTATTTACAATGGCAGCAGATCAACAGGAAAATAATACCAATTAAGGGTAAAAGAGCAGCTCTAAAGTCCAGTTTAAAGAAAAAATATCCCAAGTCTTTCTAACTTTCTCTGAAGCTAGCAAACAAGCAGACTCACCTTTACAGGCTACTGCTCCTTGGGATGCTTTTTCTCTGATGGAAAACAGAAGGGAAAATAAGTATTAAAAAAAAAAAAAAAGCTGCACAAAGGATGTTCATAGTTTAGGAGGCCCTAGAGGCTGTGCCACAAGATAGCTGCTTCTCCTAAGGAGCCTAGCTATTTGGTGGAGAAATATTCCTGTGTGCTTGGCTCCTCTTCCCACAGGAAACAGAGCCTATGTTTGGTTCCTATTAGAAAATAGAGAGATTCTGATAGGTTCTGTCAGTTTGATCCCTGCTGCTTAAAGCTGACCCTTCCCCAGGTGTCTTTGTCTGTGAAAACAGTTAATTTTCCTGTCAGCTTTTCAGCTCCCTCTGTTCCCTACCTGAGGTACTATCTGTGGTATTGTGTTTGCTGGTGAATTAATCAACTTCAGCAGATTCTGAACAGTGTCATTGGAGTAGTTTTATAGGTTTTCTTTTCTTGATTTTTATGGGGAAAAAGCTTTTTGTAGAAGGGAAGACTCTAAGTGATGATACCTGTTTAATCAAGTGAACCCAAGTTCAAAAGGTTGTACATTAAAAGACCTGTAACTGATTTTTAGCTGTAAATGGGGAAATACTTCACAGATCCCAGACTACTTATTAATCTCATCAAAAGTGGGTTTGCTGTTGTGGTTAAATAGTTTGTTGGACTTCTAAGAGGAAACAAAACTGGAAGAAACAAGCAGTAGTAAAATAGAAGGTTAAAAATAAACAAAGAACTAAAGAATCACTCTCTGCTTCTTAGGTAACAGTGCTGTAATTGACATGCAAAAATGACAATTTACATTGAATTTTCTAAAAATTAGTTTGGAAGAAAGTTAAAATTAACATAACTGGAATAACTTTTAAGAGGTTGTAGTGGCAAAGTTTTAAGACTCTCTTACAAACATTGCAGAGAAAGCAGGAACAGGACAAGAATCTTGAAGTTTGAACATGGTCAGCAAAACCCCAGGCATCAGACAAATCAGAAGATGTGTTGTCCTTGCTAAAAGGCAAATGAGATAATTATGAAAACATAGCTACATCAACAAAAACCAGAGGATTTGCAAAGTAACAGCTGACAGTAATTGTAAAGAAAAAAAGTCATAATTTTGCAGAGCTGCAGTAAAACTCACTCAGAGCAATGTGATACCAAAAAAAGATATTGGTACAAGCCACCTGGTGTACTGATTTGCAAAATACTAGTTGAATTAAAAGTAACTTTATTTTTGAATTTATATAATGCTTCTGGTCATCGAACAAGACATTAAGCTCTTTTTTCACCTCTTTTCAGTTCAGATCCCTACTACAAGGTCATCTGCCTCTTTGCCTTAGAATATATCCATTCTATCCTGCTTCTCAGCTAATATTTTCTATGCTCTCAAATAGTTTTCCCAGAGTAGAGAAACCAAACTGTTTTGACAGAATGCTGACAGACCTCCAAACAAAACTGCAGCACAAGAGAGATCTCACCCTTTCAGTGCTGGTGGAGAAATTTTGAGCTCTTTAATAAATTTTAAAACAAAGATTTGTGATCTTTATTGCTGCAAATATGTTATTCTTTACAAATAAGATACCCTTATTTACATTTGGGTGCTCAATACTAATTGAGAACAGCTGGATATTCTGTGCTGCAGAGGAAGATGATGAGTTATGTGCTAGCAGTTAATTAAAACTTGTAATGATACTCAATTGTCATTCTACAGATACTATGATACTTGAATGCCAAGAAGTGGATTTTGCTATTTAAAACTCTGTGTCCTGCTAGGTTCCTGATTAAGCACAGGCTCTGTGCAGAGCCTACCAATATGTTGTATCTGGGGTTTGAAGTCTGCAGAGTGATTTGTATGTTCAGGCTGCAAAGTTGAAAGATGCAAAGGAAGCAAGAATCATAGAGCAACCACTAGATTGGAAGAGATGTCTGGAGGTCATTTTGTCCAACCTCCCATTCAAAGCAGAACCAGCTTGAAAGTTAGATCCAACTTTGTCAAGATCATGCACCAGAGAATTATACAGACAGAATTAGAGTTCCGATATTCCTTTGATGTAAAGCTGTTAAACAAGCCACCAGAATCTGTTTCACATACTCCATCTGTGAAGCAGAGATAATTCTTGCATAAATACCCCCAAAGCATTTTGATCTATCTGGGTAAAATAAAAGCTTGAGACAGGAGTGGTTCCCTTCAGTACTAGGGTAAAATAAATTTTTTTACTCCTTTTCTTGAAGATGTGGAGGAAGTATAAAAGAATTGTTGCATTTCCTGTCAGTATCAATGAGGATCACAAGTACTAGCAATATCCTTTCCATTGAGTAAATAGGTCAGATTCATATTTTCTTGCTATTTAGAGTTTGAATTGCCCATTTTGCTGTTCAGCCTCTTAGGGGAGATGCTGTATTTGTGACTGCAGAAGTTCTGAAAGCTTCTATTTTTGTCCAGTTCATGCAACTGTTCACATCAGGGAGGATGGAAATACAATCCTATAACATTATTTATATGAACTGAAACAAAAGGTCATGTTCTAACTGTGTTTGCTTTAGTCTTCCCCCTGAACACTGATGAATAAATAAGGAAGCTTGAACTGCACATGTTAGTGACAATGGTTGAGCCAAATCCAAACAAGAATCCCCATGCTGAAAGCACACTTGCATGAACTGACTGGGCAAAAGGTTACAGTTCTCTGGCTTTTTTACTGGTAACACTAGGTTTAAGTCTTCTACATGTAGCAATTAATTCTCAATACCCTCTCTGAAAGCCTTCTTGTTTTACTGGCCTTCAGTCCTGTTGCAAAGGTGAAGAAATCCACAGGATATAATTTGACTAAGATCATGTCAGTCAATGATAAGAAGAGGAAAATATTGTTACACCCTCTGCCTGCTAACTTTTATTTCAGCCCTGAAGTAGAGATTGGCAGAGCAAGGCCAGGGCAGGCAGATCAACTGGCACAGAATATGGGGGCTAGGTATGAAATGCAGGGATCCTGACAGATGGGTGGGATTTTAAATAGCAAAATTAGGGCAAGGGATGACAGAAGGATTGATGAAGAAACATTTAATATCTGCTACTCACCTCTTTAGTTTCTTTAGCAACACTTTTGCTATGATTTGGCCATGAAAAACTTGAGTTCTGAAAAGTAGTTTAAATTTTCTTTTAGGATTTTTCAGTTTTTTATTCCTCCCTCTGAGCTCTTTGTCTTCTGCCTTTTTATTTTGTTCTTTCCTAATTTATTTTCTTCTGGCAGTTTTAATTGCTATGCTGTTTTACTTCCCTGCCAAGTCATTAATGGCAAAAATATGTCACATTTGTCAGTAAGTCACGAAACTAGGAAAATATTTAAGTTTAGAGGTAATTCTTGCATTTACTGATATACTTCCTCACCTCTATAAACACAAGCTTTAAAAATATTCTTTATTTGTTTTCATTCATTGACTTTTAAAAGGTGAAACACTTACCTCCTGCAGAAGAAATAGTTCTGTTCCATTATTTGGCCTATAATTGGAGCTGAATTTACTGACAATAATCACAAGAAATTTTTTTGTATTTGTTAAAATGGTACCAGACTTGTCTTTCTTTTCTCCCATAGTTTCATACCTCTTATGGCATGCATGTTGTGAAAAAGAAATACCTCTCTGTGAAGTCCAGAAGTTTTTAGGTGCATATGATCATGTTTGAAGGTCCTCTCTTACCTTCAGTCAGAGCAATGCATTACATACCTCTACCACTTGATGACTCACCAGTTCTGTGCTCTACTTGCCTCACAGAAGGCACGTTTTTATAAAGCAGTGCAATACCTCAAACATTTGATGTGCCTCATTAATTTCTGCGGCCTCTTCATTTATTAGAAGTCCTTCGTTGTCTCCAGTTTTATTCTTTTCATGATTTGTTATAACCCATCCAATTTTCTCTTAACTGATTTAACTGCTCTAATTCATTCCACATTTTGGCTGCCCTTCTCTTTGCTGCAATAACACGCTCAGTGTATTTGTATTCTCTTGCCTGCATTACCCAGTTTGCTTTTAGTTTTAGATTCACTATTAGTCCCTGATTACTTTCTACTCCTTGTATTCTTTTACAGATTTTTTTTTTTTCTGCACAGCTGATTACATCCCTGCTTCAAAAGGAGTTTTCACAAAAGGTTCCATTTCATTTTTGTTGAACTTGGATGAGAAATTACAGAAATGGCAATTTTTAGACAGGTAAATGGGAGTCTGAATATTTAGAAATCTGAGTATGGGTTACTCTGGTCAGTCTAAATGTGGCTTAGTACAGACTTTGGTCTGTGTTAAAACTCCAATGAAACAGAAAGGTAGTGGCAATTGACTGTCTAGTTGTGATGTTGCTGGTCTATTAATCATGGCTCTGTATTCTTTTTTCCTTGAAATGCTTTTCACTGTATTTGCTATTTCTAATGACAGCTTGATGCTTCTTTTGATACCAGGTGTTAAATTAGGTGAATTCTACACTCACTGCCTGATACTGAGTAGCTTTAATATTTTATGCTGCTGGAATGTGGAGGATGTTACCAGAGCAGATGGACAGCTACTCTCCTGCAAGTGCTCCTCCCAAGTGAAAACAAAAGGTCAAGAATCTACTGTAGTCCTTCCATGTGCTTTGTAACTTAAGAGAGCTGTTTAAACTCCACCTGGAGTTTAATAAAAGCTTTTCAGACCAAGACCTTCTGCCTATGGGGAAAATTAATTTTCTTTTGGATGAACTGTCAATACTGTGCTAAACACTGGGGCTGGGAACAACTTGTTCCTAGTTGATCATAAGAAAATTAGCAGGAGTAATGGGCTGACTTCTAGTGAATTTACAGAGGAGCTCTTTGTCGTCAGATGCCCATTGCTCAGCTTCTATCAACAGCAACATGTTTCATTTGCCTCTGCTAGTTTGTAGTAGATTTCATCCATAGTGCTGTGATCAAGGAAACAGAGATTATGTATTTCTTTTTCTGTAGGCAAAGCGTAATGGCTATCTGGGAGATCTTGGTTTGTTTATGCTGTTCAATTTAGTTTTCAAGCTGAGCAGATCAGACATTGACATTGTATCAGCCTGTGCTAAAGGTAAGATGAGTCAGGATCAGGTGATGATAGGGGAAGTGTGATAAATATTATATATTAAAATTTTAAATTTGTCATCTGTGCTAGGATTATAGGAAATGTGGTGGAAGGGGCTAAATTTTTGCAAAACTGCAAAGTGAGGGATTATCCCAAAGACATGAACGGACAACTCAGGAAATCCTCTCCTGGAAAGCTGTAATGCTTGGGGGAGTGGATAGCAGAATGGGCACCTCTAATGCAGTATTTTGTGGAAATACAGAAAACTCTGAGATCATTGTGACGGTCTCCTACATAGCATTGATGTTTGCACTTGGATAGCATTGTGAACCATTCTGCAAGATTTGTTTTGACATCTGTCTTCCTTTTTGCTTCCCGAGAAGATTGTGTTCAATGGAAAAGGAAAAAACTCTTGGATGCAGAGTTTAGGAAACTGACAACAAATGGCAACATGAAAGGTGTGATAATTTTTTTTCACCCAAGTAAAGAATTGCTTGTGTGTTTGAGGTATGAAATAAATTCTATACAAATTAGCAGAAGATAAAAAAAAAAAAAAGCTTATCTTTTGACTCTGGCCAAATAAATATGTTTAAAACCAAGCTTTCTTTTGGTCCATTTCACAAAACTCTCAATTAAATGGGACATTTGTCAGGACCAATTTACTATTTTAAAGGAAGGTAGTTTAATATTTCTGCCCTGTGAAAAGTCAGTTTACTCTTTCTTTATTGGGTCTTGAATTTTGAAGGCACGGTTAGTTAGCAAAGTACCTGTCAAATGCCAAACCCCTACGTTAGGCACCAAAGTGTGATTTGTCTGGATTGTGTAGGGCCTGTGGTGACTTACCTTCATTATCATCTGTGAATCATAAAAATACTGAATATTGAATATTTGTGCTACAAAAAATCCAATTGATTTGAAGCAAGGTGATAGTGATGCCACAACACAATTAATTCTATTTCCTATACCATTTATAGGAATAGCCATTTTATGGTAGTTAGTAACTAAGATACAATTTTCCATAATTCTTTATACAGTTATTCATTAAAATCCCTACATGAAATTCCCTCAAACTGTAATATTATATAAATAGACTGGGTTAAGACAAATGCTATTTGAATTTCTGTGAACAATGCTGTAATTTAAAGTACATTCATGCAGTTTTTATATTCTCAGTCAAGCTAGTTTAATTTAATCCAGTTCCTAACTTATGTATTATGTAAATAAGTGTTCTTCCATGGGTATTTTTGCTCTGTGAGTGGAAGATATTAACTTAGATATGCTTCTAAAATTGACTTTAACTGCCCATTTAACCAAAATTTAACCCAATTCAACTAGCCCAATTTAGCTGTGGTCAAGACTCCAATGAACATCAGAAAGGTTGATGTTTTTGTTTGCAATGCACCTGCTGTGTACAGGATAAAAACTTTGTTCAGCTGGCCCTCTTGGTATAAGAAAAGAACTCCTTTTTGTAAGAGTTAAAACAGTGAAGAAAACAAAATTAAAAGTCCTTAAAAAGGAATTGTTGCTAATGTAGATTCTAGGCATTCCATAGGGGTATGAAGCAAAGGTTACTTTGACAATCTGAAAAAGTTGGTATAAGAGTGAAATACAGGTAAGAGTGAGTGAACTCCTGTTTAGGTAGTTTTGAACTATGGAACTTATGTAATATGAACTATCACTGAGAAATGCCTCTGTGTCAGAGACAGTGGCAGATGCATTACCAGTTTTTAGAAGGACTTGGGATAAGATGTGGAAAATTGCTGACTGGTGAGTCTGATGTCTCTAGAGGGAGAAGGAAGGCATAGATAAATAAAATGTACTCAGGAAGAACTACTGTAGCTTCTGCAGGAAACAGCCACGTCTCAAGATTCTGCTGTAGTCCCTGAAGGAATCACTGTTGTGTATTTGACAAAGGTGATCTAATTGAGGTTGACTTTAGAAGGTCTTCCAAATCCCTCCAAAATACTTAGAGAAGCCAAACTGCCTAAGGATAAAAGGAAAGGTCTTCACATATATTAGTAACAGTTGAAAAGACAGGAAACAGAAGGTAAGAACAAATGTTCCCTTTTCTCAGCATAGGAATTTCACCTGGCAAATTCCACTGAGATCTGCATGAAGATCCATGTTATTCAGTGCAATCAGTCTAGGAAACAGAGCAGAGAGGGATGTGGCAACATTTGCTGATGGCATTAGGTTGTGCAGTGCAGTAAAAGAGAAAACTTTCTGCAGTGAAGAAAGGTCTTGAGACATGGAGTGATAAAATGGCAGATTAAATTCATGTAGAGAAAGGTACAGCAACAGAGATGAAGAAAATGATTCTTAGCTTTATATATATGATGAAGGGTCTTGAACTGGCTGTTACCAGGCAGGATAGAGAGCGTAGTTACGAGTATTTTAATGACAATATAATGTAAGTGCAGTGCTCTGTGATGATTACAAAAAAAAAAATCAAAGCAGATAGGTGTTGGGAATGATAAATATGGAGAACAAAACAAATATCCTACTTTTTCTGATCTCAGAAGCTGATAGCTTCTGAGAGGAACAAGGAAGCAGAAAGAGGAACAAGGAAGATTGAAGTCAGCAGATGACTTCCACATGAGAAGTGACCACAGAACTAATGACTCTAAAATCTCTGGGAGTCTGCTGATGGGGATTGAAATCGGATTTATTAAATGATGAGCAACAGTGAGAGAAGAGATAGGCTCCAAGTGATCATTGTCTTTTCTGGACTGTGGAGGAAAAGCACCAAAATGAACTCTCAGGATGGTCAAAACAAAGAAGCAGAATCCAATGTGTTCACATGGTGTACATCTGAACTGTGGAGTTTGCTGACAAAGGATATCGTGCATGACAAAAGATTTGTGCAGGCTCCAAATAATGAAAGATTTAGTATAAGTTTGTTAAACAGAATTATTAGACTTATAGCTGAGGAAGTTAGCTTCCCAAGTCACAGACCATTGGAAGCTGGGGGAGTACTGGGATATATCACAGCATGTTTGTTCTGCCCTTGTGCACTTCTCCCTAAGCCTCGAGTAGGCTGCTGTTTCTGGAGAGACTACATGGACTATTTTTATGTTCTGAGACATTGAAGATTGCAGAGTAATTTTTGTAAGCTGTTAATTTGTGTTTGTACAGTATATAACTAGCTAGAACCTAAGCAAGCCCTTCTGTGTAAACTAGCATTTGGTGACATTAAGAGAGAGAAACACACAGATGCTATATTGTGGGACATGGACAAACAAGAACATGACACAATAACGTACAGAAGATGTGTCAGAATGGTGAGGCTGGGACTTACACTTGAATTCATCACTGTTCAAAAAGGCCTTGTTCTCAGTTAAAGTACCTCGCCCTTATCATCAGGGAATTGCTTGAGCTAAAATTGAATTCAAAGGTGTTAAGGCCAAAGAGAAAGGGAAATTTTTTGTCTCCTGCCCTCTGGTAAAGCTACATAATTGTGTTGCCAGTACATTTTTCTACTATAGGTGACAGTGTCTTTAAGCATTATGGTTTTCTGAATGGGACACATGGGACCTGCTGGTAATCAGAGCTGGGGAGCAAAAAATTAGTAAGAAACCTGCTCATAGAACAACAAACATCTATCCCCTGCAAACACCTAGATTGTCTAGAGGATGTGCAGGCTTTGATGTTTCTGTCTGATACAAACCTGAAAACAGTTTTTCCAGATGTGGAAACAATTTCTTCTGCAGAGAAGATAACTGTTTGACCTTTTTGGAGAAGATTGTTTTTCTCAGGAATTGATATGGTAGTAGCCATAATATTAACAACATTGCACTATGGTGCTTTTAATGTTCTGGGTATGAAAATTGCCTTGGATAGCAGGGGTTTTTTAAACTCTACACATAGGACAAAGCTGGCTGAAGCTGCCCTAGGTGATAATGGAAGCAGCTGCTTTGAGGGAAGTGTTTTGTTCTGTCGGTTTTCCTGTTCTGGGTAGGTAGCATGATAGACAACTCGCCCTATTAAAAGTGCCTTTTTCTCCCCTACTTGGTTTATACCCCGGGAATCATAAAGGTTACTTTGAGAGGACTTGGATAGCTGTCTTTTCTTTCCCTGTATGAATGTGTGCTTCCCCTGGGAAATATTCACTCCTTCCCTTAGGTGTCACTGTTTATCGTTGCTAGGCTTGCACAGGCTCCACAGGCATTCAGAGTTTGGCTGAATGGTGGTTTTGCTCCATCCCTCAGGAGTCTTGGCAAGTGTAATGTGTGTAGCCTGCTCTGCCAGTCTGTGCTGCCTCACACACTTGTCTCCCTCCTACATCAGAGAATAGCAGTGACAGCCTGTGTAAGGCTGTTACCAGAGATCTATATTAGTGCAATGTTATAAAAGATACCTTGCCAGTAATTTCTCATGTGAGATAAGTCTTAAAATGGGCTTGATGGTTGTATGTACTTATTTTCTTTAAAAAAGGGTGATATTGCTAGTAAGCATGAAATTTCTCAGAAATCTAAGCTGTGAGCCCTTTAATTTTTTTTAAAAAAAAATTCAGTTTTGCTTCAGAAAGATGTCGATTCTGGCAAATTTTTCCCTTTCTAGGTCAACTATTTTTTCATATCATCATTTTATTAAAAAAATTAAATCTGTGTTTATGTATATAAGTGATGGGAAAAAATATTGCTGTCAACACTTGCCATTTACCCAAGAATTAATTCTTATCTCAAACCATCTATCTGATGGCTTGGGTCATTATACTGACTTCTAAGCAAGCACTTTAATTTCTTCCTGCTTCATGCAACTGCAGCATACAACTTCAGAACTTGTAAAATTGCCAGGGAGAGCTATTTCACCTGCCATCCATCTATTCCTACAATGAATATCTAACACTGTTACACCCAGGACCTTGAGATAAGTTATATTCACTAGATCTCACTCATTACTACTAAAATAGGGACTCCTTTGCAAAATCCTCGCTCTGTGTGCAACAAAAGAGGCAAGCTGTGCCTACCACCACCTCCTCAGGAGATTGCTTGCTTTGGTAGACAGGAGTTTTAAACAATTTTTATGCTTGCAGAAACCTCAATTGTTTTTACAGGAAGCCTAAAAACCTAATAATTGCAAAAGTTGAACTACCTAATAATTGCAAAAGTTGTTTAAGTATAAATATAGAATGTTTGCAACATCATATAAAAATATAACTGGAAGAAAGTTAATGGATTGTGAAGGTCTAGGTGATTGGTTTTTATTTTTCTTAATTTGCTTTGTGTTGTGAAGGTATTAAAGAAAATTCCACTAAGGGTGGAGTCTCTTATTTTTAATCCAAGAATGACCTAGCATTATGGGGGGAAAAAGTAGATCAGACTGGCTGACGGATTACCCAGGGAAAACTCTGGTATTTTTAACCATGCAAATAGCTAGTCATCTGTTTTGAAATAAAGAGGATTACTCTTGCTTGATAGCTCTGTGTTGTGTTTTTGCTGTGCCCTGAGTATGAACCCTGCAGCTTCCAAATAAGGGGAAAATGGCCGTAGATCTCATCATAGCTTTAGCTCCAGGAAGAAAATGCTGTGGTCATTTACAATGTTTAATCTAGGTTTGTACAGTTGTGTGCATGCTAGCTCATTGATGGCTACACAAGCAAGAAATGCAGCAGGGATTTCTACACTCCTCATACGGGAGATTTCATTCTCAGTAAATGGAAAACAAAGAACAAAACCCACTTTTCTGTCCACAGGCAGAATTCCTTTTTATTTCATCAATAAGTAAATCAAGGAGCCATCTGTATCTCCTGCGGGGTTCAAATCTCACAGCCAGTTTCTCCGTGAGATGGCAACAATACACATACACAAGAAAAAGTGCAGAAGCAGAATGAGAAGCACCACTTCTTTCAAATTACAAAGGGAACTTTTCCCCTGCTGCTAAGCTATATGTCTCTTGTTATAACTCTCCTAACAGTGCTGGTTTAGGAGACTTGTTGATTTGGTAAATTAATGATTCTAAGTTACATATGGAAAAGGGTGAATTTTTCTTCTATTGAACATCTGAAAGGCTTGCAAATACAACAGGAGAACTACCTGCAAAGAGAGTGTCCCTGGGGATTTTCATACTACTGGCCAACCTGCTTTTTGTATCACAAATATGTTATTGACATTTAAATGTTATTTTATGAGGCTATAGTCAGCAGTAAGAATTTTTTGCTATTTCAGCTGAAAGGAAGTCAAAGCTCAATGTCATTTCTGGTATGTATATCTTAAAGCTGAACACTAGAATAATGTTCACTGAAGGTTTTTGTGTCTTATCTGATACCTTTCAAGTATGATACTAATACAGTCTTGTTTTAGCAGAGCAGAGACCATTGGACAAAACCTTTCTAACTGCAAATGGCAGCCAGATCTATTAAAAGCAGAGCTGGTCATCTTGCATGAAATGTGAGAGGAACTAATAACGTGACTGCTTGCCTTTTGTTTTGTTTTGTCTAGTCTTGTCTTGGTTTATTTTTTACAATCAAGGACCACAGATACTTTTGCAACTTTTTCTCCTTTTCCTCTCTCCATCATTAATTTTATCCTACATCTGAATACCCATGACTTTGAAAGGGCATGTTTTTTCCAAGTACATATTACCAAGATACATGGATAGAAAGTTTATTTTGAAACTGTTTCTAGCTGGTTTGTTGAGTATACTCAATTAGAAAAGATGTCTGGCCAATTTTCCTCTTCTGTGTTGTTTGGATTCTGTTGAATCTTGCATTTTAAGGTGTTCTGAGAAAAGCATGAACAGAAGAACATTATATGCATTGGCTACAGAAATACAACGCTATAAAGAAGCAGTCTGAAGATAAGTGATGTCTCTTCTAAACATTTCCATGAATTAACTAATTATAGATATTATCATCTGCCACTAATTTTAAAATATGCTTAGAGAAATCTTTCTTAAGAGAAATTGGAACAATGCACTGTCAAGGGTGAATAACAAGAACAACTCCCTGCCCTGAACACTCCCTGCCGACTTATGCAGTATGCTGTTTGGTTAGGTTATTTTTTTCAATTCTGTTTTTATGAAGTCATTATTTTTACTTTAGAGAGGCCTAGTTTATGATTATTTTTTTAAAGCTTGGGTTTAGCATTGCTACAATGGCAGGAAGGGAAGGAATCATGATGTGTGTGGGAATGGAACATAAGTTATGCCCTCACCCTTCCTTACCTATTTGGAAATTTCTATTTTGATGACTCTGACAAATCTATGGGCATTTGTGTGGTAGAAGCACTAAGAGCAGACTGGTCAAGTGATACTTTCTGATATCAGATATGCACAGCAAACCAGAGTCTGGTCTTGTGGCAATGAGTTTCTTGACTTGTCCCAAGGACATGTCTTTAATGTCTTAAGAAACCATTTTATTTCAACAACAAAGTCTGTGTCTTCCTTGTGAGGATAATCCAACGATACAACTTTGACACATGTTTTCCTTACACGTTTGTAAGTTCAATTACGAGTTTTGTGTCAGTATTTGTAGTCTGCTCTGTGTGGCATTTTCGTGTTGTGAATTTAGTTGTTCACAATTACTTGCCTGTTCACAATTAAAATAAGATTGCAAACTGTCTGCCTCGATAACCTCTTTGCCAAAAGGTGTTCTTCAGGGTTTCAACTATGGTTCTTGATGTGGAGTCTGTTCAATCTCACGGGACACTGCATGCTGCCCCTTGGATCCAACAATTCTGTGTTTCCACTAGGCTGTTTCTGATGGCTGACTGGATAGTCTGGCAAGGGAGGAAGGGGAAGGAGTGCTGTTGTATTAGCAGAAATCAGGAACTTCACTTAGGAGTCAGATTTTTGAAGATAGACTCTGTGTTCAATTGCTCCATCTTCTACTGCACCAGGTACCCTGTGAGGGAGACTTATGGCCCACTGTGGGGTGCCTGCTGGTCTGCAGAAGTTGAAATAGCTTGAGAGAAACCAAGAGGAACTGGAGGAGTAATTCTCCCTGGGGGTTAGTGTTTGAATACCTCAGTGTGCCATTGTTCACTGAACTTGGCCAAATAGGGTAGATAAGAGCAGGTTATCATTCCAGCTTCTGGCAGTTATCATTTTGGAATATCTACTGAACAGAGTGAGGTGAATCTAGTCACCCAAGTATGTCTGACCTCTTGCACAACAAAATGAGAATGGCTTTCTCTCTCAAAGGTTTCTTGTGACCCTAATGAGTACTGTGACTGGTATGAAAACAAAGGAGGTTAGAAAGTGGTAGGTACAATTCTAAATAATTCTTTGCAGTACACCAACTTTTGTCAATTCCGGTTACTTGTTCTCTACTTGTTCTCTCAGCTTTTTGATCTTAGGATAAGGTTTGAATTTCCTGAATTCCTGCTCACAATCTGTTTCTACTGTCTAGAGGAAAAAGAAGACCAGGAAAATTATCTCCTTATTTCGGGCCTCTCAAGCCCTGCATAGTGTGCAATTTTGTTTATAGAGACAGAAAGGTCAGATGAAGCAGGCTTCCATTTGCCATGCTCAGCAGCTGGTTTGATAAAATTATTTATTCTCACGAGCATATCTCCTTCCAAACCAGATCTTTTCATAGAGGTAATGCCATAATCTTATCAAGACTTTAAGAACTTTATTGTTCTCTTTGTGATTGTGTCTCTCTTCTAACAGTTTTCAAGGGAAAGATTGTTTATTCAGTGACCCTACTGCTTTTTCTTGCCTCAGAAAACTATTTGAAGAAAATTTGAAGTCTTTTACTACCTAATGCAGCAATGCAATTCATTATCTTCTGTCTCTTGTAGTGTCTGAGGAAAACACTTCCAATTTCTTCCCTTGTTCTTCATTGCCAAGAAGTTATTGAGCACAACAGCCTAGCTGCCCACAAATCACAGCAGGAAGTTATAAGCTCTAGCAGTGGTATAGTTTTTAGAAACCTCTTTGAATGGTAGTGAAGAAATAAAAAGGGAAGAAAGGAAGAAAGGAAGAAAGGAAGGAAGGAAGAAAGAAAGAGAAAGAGAGAAAGAGAGAAAGAGAGAAAGAGAAGAAAGAAAGAAAGAAAGAAAGAAAGAAAGAAAGAAAGAAAGAAAGAAAGAAAGAAAGAAAGAAAGAAAGAAAGAAAGAAAGAAAGAAAACCACAAAGTGGTTCACCAGTTTCACAAGCAGCAGACAATTATACACTTTATTCCTTCTGCTAAAACATTCTGTGGAAAATATCATTCATCTTCCAGAAATCATGTCCTCTACTGTTGAGTCAAATTTTCTTTACAAGTCTCTTCAGACCTGGAATCATGGCTAAGCAAGCTGTTCCTTGCAGTAGCTTTAACCTTTGCAAGCTGGCTCACAAGTGACTTTTGCAACACCTTCATGCTAAGTCCCTTAATCCTTTTCCATTCCTTTCACACACATGCATCTGGAAGTTAGAAGGCAATTCCAGTGCGGCTAATTTGGACATTAGCGATAAGGAATAACTTCCTCAACAGCGGGGAAAGTCCTAGTGACATAACTTACCCTACCTGTAATCCACTTTTCAAAGATTCTATTACCAGAAATCTTCCAGGATGATATTCCTGGGCCTGTCCTGCAGTAAAGGAAGGAGCTGGACTCTGATCACTTCCAACATCTCTTCATTTTATGTGAGGGGTAATGACTGTCTTACTCTAAACACTGAATGACTAATGACTATATCTAAACGCTGGGACCTGATCACATTGATTGTCCTACTTGAAGGTTGGCCACAGTATATTACACCCCTCTCCCAGCCTTCATGTCTGCCTTTCTTCCCATGGGAAGTAGGGAATGGGAAAGAGTGATGGGGGGAGTCAGAAAGTTTGTCAACGCCTGTCTTGACATAGGGGCAGGATGCAGAGGCTGTAGTGAGACCAAATGGCTGGGAAGGACTCCCTGATTGTGTAGTTAAGGTATAGAAAACATTTAATATAAGAAAAAAATTAAATAAGTTGCTATTAGAAGAATGTACAAAGAATTCAACAGTCTGGAGCCCTTTTTAACAGATGCAAGAACTTGAGTTTTCGGTTTAAATAGTCAAACTCACTTGTTTAGTTAGTCCATGACTTACCATTTAAAATTTCCCAGTAACTTGAGGTTGTTTAGGGGATGCCTTCTTTAGATCCTCTCAGTGCAGGGATATAGTAATAGATCCCTTATGGAAATCGGGATTTGACAGAAAATGAGAGGGTGATTTAAGAAGAGAAAGTCTAATGATGAGAAGTAGCAGCTGTGAAAAACCTCTGAAGGAGGCACTGAAAAGCAGCAAAGTTATTAAAAAAATAAAAAGAAACTTTTCTTTGTCATCAAAGAAATTATAGAATAAACTGGACTGATTTTCAAGCCCCACTATGACACAGATTCCCTGTATTTTTTGGGTTTTTAAATTATTAATTTTAGTAAACACCCACTTTTTGGAAATCTAGGTCATATCAGACATGGAACAGCATGAGATTCTTTATTAATCACCTATATTCTATCATATACTCTCTTCCATTACAATAACAAGAACGATAAAACCTTTAGACAAAGATCTATTTTACCTGGTAGATACATTTAAGAAATCTGCAGTAATCAGGTATGGTATTCAGAAACAAAGCTACTGTGATTCCAGAGTTTTACTTTCAAAATCTGTGTAGCATGAAATTCCATTCCAAAAAACACATTTGGCCCTTTTCTAGGCATGCCTGACTTTTCACTAAGAATAACCAGACATTTCTGAGTAAGTTGGAACACTTGGAAGCTATGAAGAACCATTTCTACCCTTCTGCCTCATTTCTCCCTCCTTTGTTTCACATTGTTCTCCTCCCTGATGCCTGACCAGAGTAAAAGCCTGAGTGTCTCATGTTTATTCACCAGGCTGCTGATGATAATCACAATGAAATCTCAGTAGCTTTCAGCTAGGGCAAGTGTTATTTTTTTAGAAAGCATTTCTATTCCAAGTTATTGCATATGATATCTTAGGCCTTGATCTTATGAAAATCATGCTTGATGCCAGGAGTAGTCAGGCTGGTAAAGCCAAGCACATACATAAATGTTGGCAGGATTTGTTCTTTCCTAAGTGTAAGAGTGAAATAATTTAACAAATTGTGTTATACATGTAAGGAGTATTTATCAGGCCCACATGGAACAGCTGTTAATATTTTAGAATTGTAATCCATGTATCCATGTCAATATATGTGAAAAAAATATATGTGGATGTACACCCCAGGTGATGGGTTTTAGAAACAGCCATCATGTGGTGTGTTGTAAAATAAGCTGGAATATGCTGTTTGTGTATTTTGGTGTGGTTAAAATGTGGGGATTTTAGGACTGCATCTTGTCACCATTACAGAGACAAAAATTCTTCCAGGTTTGTTTCAGGAGCTCCTGTCTGCCACCTTGTGTGACAACATCTAAAATACAGAATTGGATATTTAGAGGAAAACTAGTAGCAATGATTATCAGATTTTAGAAAGAAGTGCTGTACCTACAGATCACTGAGGTATGGACTCCCTTGGAAAAATACTCACCTGAGTGTTAGATAAGTTCTTTTGGAGAGAAGGACCTGCACACAGATTGTGAATACATAATAATTAGAGAGACCAAACTGAAATATTTGTATGCAGGGAAGTAATAAATGAAATGCAGGTACCTGTAGTACTAACAGATCACTGTCCTGTTGTTAAATGAGAGGAACTAGAAAACTCTCATTGCTTCCAAAAAAAGCATAAGGGGATCCTATTCTTTATCTCTAAATTAATTGGCAACTTTATTTAATTTTTTTCATAATGCTCTCTGGGCTATTTCTCTTAAGCCTGTGGTGATTAAGCATTAGTAATGTTTTGCCTGCCATAAATGCTCCTTCTTTTTCCTGTGTGGCATAGACTTTAGTTTGTAATTTCTAATTCCATCCTTCCACAATAAGCTTCTGTTGATCTGCTCTCTGTATCTTGTTTTCAAAGTACTCCAGAGGATATTGGCTGGGTCTGTTTTCCTGCCCCAGGATACATTTCCTGCTCTCACTGTTGTAGTCCAAATGGACTCTACACCTCTTTACTTACCTGTGTTCCCAACTGTTAGTCCTTAGAGCTACTGCCAGCCTTTAATGGAGTTTCTATCGAGGCAGATAAATGAGAGATGCCGAGTTAACTTGGCACTGAGATCTGTAGAAGAGCAAATGCAGCATGCTAAGAACACTGAAACCTGGATGCATGTAGGTATTTCATTATCCAGACTTAAACTTCTGACTCCGCATAGATTTCAGTGGTGAGTTATCCCTCTAATTAAGAGTTGTGGCAGATAACTTCTGCTCATTTTACTTGCCCAATTAATCTAGTAAAGGCAGTGGCATTTCTGGACTAAATAAGATGAAATGTTTGGATACACTACAAAGCAGGTCAAGGGAGGAGATCCTGCCCCTCTGCTCAGCCCTGATGAAATCACATCTGGAGTGCTGTGTCCAGATCTGGGCTCTCCAGTACAATGGAGACCTGGAGATCCTGGAGCATGTCCAGCCAAGGGCAGCAGAGATGATTCAGGGAGAGGGGCACCTTTCTTATGAGGAAAGGCTGAGGGCGCTGTGCCTGTTCAGCCTTGAGGAGATGACTTGAGAGGGGACCTGATCAGTGTCTTGTCAGTACCTGAAACAAGGGTGCCAGGAGGGTGGACCAGGCTCTGCTCAGTGGTGCCAAGCAATAGGACAAGAGGAATGGGCAGAAAAGGATGCACAGGAAGTTCCATCTGAACATGAGGAAGAACTTATTTACTGTGCAGTGACCACACACTGGAACAAATTGCCCAGAGAGGTCTCAGTGGAGATATTTAAGGACTGTCTGGACACAATCCTGTGCCGCACACTCTGGGGTGATCCTGCTTCATCACGGAGATTGGACCAGATGACCCACTGTCCCAGTCTTACCCATTGTCTGATTCTGTAAAACAAACAAGTTGTTTAAGTTACTTAGCTAACGACCTTTGTTCATTATCTAAACCCCTTACCAATACTTATAAATGCAATTAAACAAAAGTGGAATCAAAACCAAGATATACAAATCTAAAATTAGAAAACTAATTTGTTCTGTATTTCTTGGTTTTAAAGGAGAAACATTTTTCACCAGACTGAGAAAACTGTGAAAACTTTCTCATTGAATTGATAAAGTATTTAAAGATGATCTTGATAATTAATGTACTTAAAGCTCATCTTCAAAGATTTGAAACAATGTTGATATGAAAGTACATAGGCATCTCTCATGCAATGTTATACAGATATTTGTCCATTAATGCAGTGACAGATGCAAGGACCTTTTCTAGTGTGGATTTCACATCATTCTCCAACTTTAAAAGTTTATCTCTCTAAAGTTAGACATTTACTTTAATCTGCTAATCTAGATTGCCTCAGCAGTCAATGGAGAGAAATAAGGTTCTAAACAAAGAATTCTAAGGGATCTAATAGCTCTTACCATCTTATGAAAACGGGACAAACCACAAATTGAGAGTTCTCTTTCAGAATGGATGGGAGTCTGTTCAGCTTGCTTGCTACTTTGATGTTTAGCTTTCCAGCAGCTGACATTTGAGGAAAGACCACCATTTTCTATGACAGTAAATCACTTTTCACCAAAGAACTCATACCATTGGAATGAAACAGTGAGTTATTAAAACTCTGGGAAATCCTCACCATCCTTTCAACCTGAGACTTTTGGGAAGCACCATCGGAGGTTTAAAGTGGTGTGGGAGTAGGGTGTTTTTATGGTGTGGGAAGGGTGGTTTCTGATCAAAGACTGGAAAATGTGTCCATCAGTGTGTTCATCCTCTGACTGTAGGAGTTAGAATTCCTGCTTGGATACAAAATCCTTGCTGTGACTTCTGAGGAATGCTAGAAGATGAGAAAGTGGAGAAGAACATTTCATTTGCTCAAAAAATGTTTGTGTGGCTACAAGATGAACAGCATCTTGTAGAATCAATCCCCACATCACCAACCAACTTAATGAAGATTATTCCCGAAGCAATATATTCATTACTGCTGATCAAAAACTTGTGCCTGCTGAATGTATACTGCCAGACATTCTACACCCCCAGAATCACCCCATGCTATCATCCTACACTGAAAGTTTACACTTCCTCGGTCTGCTCCAGTTTATATCAAATGGAGATTATTAAGTTATACACAGGGGAACAGGTGGGTGGAGCAGCTGGCATGAGAAGTGAGCAGCCTGACAACAGAAAAAAAATCAGGGTAGATTGCAGCACAAAAATTTTTCCTAGGAAATTGCAAATTTCACAATCTGTTCATGAGAACTGATGGTATAGCTCGTGTGCCAGGTAACAAGTCTGGGAGACTCTAGACTTCACTGGAAGCAGACTATTCAAGACCTTCAAAGATCTTGTTAGTTTTGGCTTCAGTCTAATACACTATATCAAGCAATCCTACTCATTCTGGAAAGCAACTCTTTATGAATTTCTAAAGTAGACTGAAAAGGTCACAGTGGTTTTTCAGTTTTAATTGACTGGCTGACTGGCTGACTGACTGGTTTACTTGTGTTTTTTATTGTAGATGAAACTTTTAGGATAGCTCTGTGAACTCTCAAAGTCATGCAGAATTTGAGGGATTTACCTTTGGTTTAATTCAGTGACATGAAGAAAATGCCATCTTGAACAGGTTCCAAAAAAGACCAGTTAGAGAAAGCTGCCCAACTAAAGAGGCTCCCCTGAATGTGGGTACATTGTGGAGGGTGACCTAATGGAATGAAGCGTTACATATTCAGAAGTACTCAAAATTTAGATTTGAGTGAACTGAGATAGCAAAGGAAGATGCAGTAAGTCAGGACAACGTAATAAGGCTAAAGTGGCAAAGTTTCCACCATAAGTAAGAGCTTAGATGGCCATGGAGAAAGTAGGTGACAAGATCAGATATGGAAGATAAGCTGTCAGTAAATGTCTAATACTGTGGCAGTTTATCCTTTATCATTTACAGGGCTCCCAGACTGAAACAGTCTCTTAGGTCACCATCTCAGGACACAGCAGAACAACGTCTCAGCTTTGTGAGCTCAGTGTTGCCATGCATCTTCTCTGGCTGTCTCTGGTTTTGACTTAAGTTTTTCTCATTAAAGTTGTATTAAAACACATATAATTCTGCAGAAAGTTGCACTTCTAACAAATCAGCATTTTTCAAATGAAAAGTGATTAATCAGAAAGTTTCCAGCCAAGTCTAATTATAGCATCCTTTTTAAATGTTTCAGGGTTTCAGACAGCACTTCAAAAAGAAACACAGTGAGACATTCTTTATTACCGATCTTTCATATTACTCAAATTACATGAAACATTTAAATATGTGATAAAGATATCTTGATAAGCATTTGACATGCCACTGAATAACATTTGGTGTCTCGAGTTTCTAATTTCTCTCCTTTAAAATCAAACTTCCTCTACTTCTTATCTGAATTACTGTTGAACACAAGCCAAAGTTCACTTGGACTTCCTTTCTACATAAATTCAATTAAGAAATGTAAACATTTGGAGTCGCTCTTGTGAGGGAAGGCAATGAAAAAAAAAAAAAAGAAAAATAAAGGGAAGAATGTCAGTGGGAAAGATGCATGTAGGCCAAAAGGAGAGAGAACTATTTTTATGTGGAGAAAAGATTCACTAGCAGCTTTTGACAGGGAGAAAGTAATCTGTTACGAGAGGCAGCTTATGGCAGAGGTCAGTCAGACAGCTGTGCATGAGACAAAGGTAACCCAGTACAGTCACAGGGAACAAAATGCTGCTAATGGCAGGAGAAAGTGTTTAGCTTTTGGAAATATTTTTACTGTTGTGGAGCATGCAGTGAGTGCTGCTTTGAAACCAGTATATATATATATTTATTTTTTTTGTTGACATGCTGCTTCTCATAGGCCTTTGTCCAACAACTTGCAAACTCCTGGTGTAATCTAAAGGACTGTGATAAAATTTACAAAAGTAATGGTAAAGAGAAATATGACAACAATAGCAGGAGAGCGAATATAGGGTAAAAGGCTCGGTATGGAATCTCATCTGTGAATTATTTTAAGGCATACTTAATCCAGTAACATGGGAATTGTCAATGCAGGTTTGAGACCACTGCGCTGGCAAAAGTTGGATAATACATGCAAAGGCCAACACACTTCTGAGTCATTGTCTAGAGTCTGGTAGAGGATGTGACAGCTGGTGGTGTTCTTAATATCAGCATCCAATCCAAGGAAACCAGCTGAAGCATGTAGCTGTGAAAATTCATTACCCATTTAAAAAGTTCAAAGGGTATGTGAGGAAAGTTAGAAAAAGACCTTGGCTTTTGAACACTCAGCTCTTTCACAGGAGCTCCAGAAGTTATAAAAACTTGTTTGAGAATGCATGCTGAGAATATTCCAGCTAAATGACTCTTAAAAACTGGGCTTACACAAGGTATGAATTCCAAGCAAGTCGACAAAATCCTTTAGCTGAGATAGACAAAGCAAAGGAAACTCCCGAACCAATCCACCACCAACACCTCCCCCCTCAAATTCCTAAAACTCCACTACCAGTGGGTGCTCAATATATATTTGCTTTTCTTTGATATTCTTTAACCATGTTTGTTGAGAAAGCATTTCTGGAAATTTTCTACAGAAGCCAGCCTGAGATAAGCATTTAAACAGTGGGATCTCAACATCCTGCTTAGGAGTAGACATAGATTTGGGTTACACCACGGCAAAACAAATATGGAATGCAGCCCTTTCTGACCACAGAGGAGGCTTATTCCATGAAGGGATTGGAAATGACACCTCCCTTGAAATCATGTTGCTAGTGTTGCTCAAGAATACAGAGGGTCTATTGGAAAGGCTGATCCTAGGGCTCTGCAAAACCTGACTGTTCTTGGGTGCCCAGCTGGAAGACAGCTGCAAACTCAACAGGTTGGGGTTGGGACAACCATAATTAAAGAGTCATTTGGGGATGTAAAAGCAGCTCTCTGTGCTGGAAGTGGCCAGGGAGAAGCATTTGACAGCATCTTGGTTTAAAAACAGCAGTGGGCAGCTATTCATAAGAGCAAGTTGGATATTATTACTCAAGTGTCAGATGGATTTATAAGATATTGATCAATCATAGCTATCCATTTTGTGGCATTAACGTTGTCTTAGCTGACAGTGTTTTTAGAATATGCTTTAAATACAGCTGTAGCAGGAAAAATATTAACCTGAATCTAGATGCTTCAGGACCTGTCTAACATTAGAATTGTACAGAACAGCTGGACCAAATTTTTGATAATGTTTAATTATTAGCTCTTGAAAAGGAAATTATTGTAGAGTTGTTCACATGGCTTCTGAATGTTAAACTCCTGCTCTTCTATATGAGCTTTTAGTAGCTCACCCTAAGCTTTCATAGTTTTTTGGTAGTTGAATCTTCTCCTGAATCAAGGCCTTTCCTGTTGATGAGCAGAGTGGTTTAATTATTTTAGTGCCCTTTTCCTCTTGCACTTTCTCTGTGTTTCCCAGAAGAGGGTCTTCATTAATTGCAAATTGACCAAATGTTATCGCAGCATAGTTATACTTTCTATGCTATACATGTGATAAAGTGAAACACTGACAGAAGAAATGTTATCTGTGGTGACAAAAAGGTTTTGGTCACTATGGAAATAGAAATCAGCCTTACATCTGGCCTGACATTAGTGTGTGCTAAAAGAAAATGACACTGAGCTTTGTGTGTGCTGTGTGCCTGGTAAAGGCAGGATCCCCCTTGCTCTTTAACAATTCTATTTTCAAAGTATGCAATTGTCCCCAGAGATTACAGCTCACAGACCCAGATTACTGCAGACTTTGGTCTTTTCTTTTGGCCATGATATTGTGACTGAATTTACTATCCTGTGCATCTTTTAGACATATATTTTGCTTTTTTAGGTTTTTAGTGTTGGAAACAGACATAGTATGGATGAAAATTGGCAGAAAAACGTGAAAAGCTTCAGGATTTTGAGTCAGGTGGCAGAACATTCGGGAAGCTTCTGGCATGCCACAGATGGTCGGTATAAACTGTTGTGGCAGAGCAGCTCTGCCAGGAACCCCATAGAGTTTATTTCTAAAGTAAACTTTTAAAAATACAAAGGACAAAAAATTAATATAACTTGAGATCACTGGTAATATGTTAGTTTGTTGAAATGAAGTTCCATATCACCCCATCCTTTGTTCCCCTCTCTCCCAGTTATATAAAATTAGTATCCCCATTTTCCTGATTTTACCTTCTCTGATCTTTGTACTCTTTCAAACAAATCAGGTAGCTAGACTGGGGATACAACATAGTATTAAACTGTATGAGAATATTATATTAGGTAAGGTAACAAGTTTTATTATATTAAACCATACTCTTATTTGAATTATGGATTATGAAGCGTGAAAATTTTCGCAGGATTGGATGACTCTAATATTAAAACACAGACTAGAATTTTTTTTCCCCTTGATGTTTTTTGGGGGGCTTGGCTTTCTTTTTTTTTGACAAAGGAGAAAATGTTCTTAGAGAAGAATAATTTTCAGTTGAAAAATTCCCAGGCACACAGAACAAATAGGATTAACACAAAGTTTGGGAATTTGATTGTATTTTTTTTTAAGAATATTGGCTATATTTCAGAATTTCTTGCAATCCTTATCCATGGTGCTTGGCAAAACTTAGCTACCAATTGATATTTCAAGAAGAAACTTATCTTCATAAAGCAACGGTAAACTTCTTAATAATTTATTTTACTTCCCTTATGAGTTAGAGAAGTCAACATTTAGAAATGTCAATCAAAATATATAAAGGGATTCCAAGATTGGACACTATCCTAGTAGTGATTCCATTGTACACTACAGCAAAAATGTAAATGCTACTTTAGCAACTTGAGATACCAGCTAAAACTTTCTATCTCTAAGCAGGTCTTAATATCAAGTTCAAAATTTATTAGTTGTAAAAATAAGAAAATTTTAATCTTGTATACCAGTAAGATATATCTTCTAAGATAACCTCATCTTCTCCGCCTTAAAGTCTCAAACATTGAATACACTTGTGTTTGTTCTGTGACATTTTGATGTGAAATTTTACTCAAGATTTCATTAAACTAGGTCATAAAGGAGGACAAACTGAGGTTGTCTGGGTGAATTTGATTGTTTCTAAAAATGATGCATCTGTTGAATTTTCAATGAGTATTTTTGCCCTTTGTACCTCAGCCTTCCAATCTGGTGAAAGAACTTATTTCTTTCCGGTGGAATCACTGTGAAGTTAATAGCAACATTCCATGGGATGGCGGCTAGACTTTCTGGGTCACTGAATATGGATCTGTCCTGGGAATTAAATTATGGGCTGAACAGAATACTTTGAGATTGAACTATGCCCAACTCTGTTGCTTTTTTCTAAGTTTTTTCTCCCTGTCCCATGTTTGAAAGAAAGAAAGTAAAACCCTTTCTGTGCTAAGTCAGAGAATATAACCTGTAATTGCTGTATGAATGGACACAAGGAAGACAGGTATAAAGCTGAGAAGATACATTAGTGAGATAATATGAGGAGTTCAGCTTGAGGGAAAACTGGACTGGTTACTAATGACATATATTCAGCAGAAGTCTCATGTCTTTTACGTGGGATATGAATGTTGCGTCATGTATACAGTGCCATTTTTGTCTTTTCCATTTTGCAAAATGGAATTGAGTCAAGACAACACACAAACAGGATTGTATATCTGCAATAACCTATTCTCGTTATAGAATTAGGTGTAGTTATTCTATGATTTACTATAATGTTAAATTTCTGATAAATCTATATGTGAAGCCATATTTTAATGGGACTGTTAGTCTGGTGAGTTATTTGGTTGTTGTACATTTCCACTTCCATAGCAACAATTTAGCTTTTCTCAGCACATAATAATTGTGAGAAAATCAAATTGCTTCTGCTTTTGCCAAAGGAAGTCTGAATAAACATTCACTGGTTAAACATCAATTATTTCCACTGATTGGCTGGTTAAGCAAAGTTTTGTGAGTTGGTGTTGCTCAAAGTAAACTGACTGTAATGCAACTCTTCAGGCCCTCTTCAAGTACCCTGATGGTCTGAGCCTTTTTTGCTTCTTCCTGCACAATTGCTTCAGCAACTTTTCAGTGCCTTATTTCCTCGAGACTGTTAGAGATTCACACAGATTTTTGGTAGGGAAAGACCTCTAACATCATTGAGTCCAACCATTAACCCAGCAGTGCCAAGTTCAGCACTAAACCATGACCCCAAGTGCCACATCTACATGTCTTGCAAATAACTCCAAGGATGGAGACACAACCACTTCCCTGGGCAGCTTATTCCAATACTTGATAACCCCTTGGGGAAGAAATTCTTCCTAATATCCAACCTTAACTACCCCTAGTGCAACTTGAGGCTGTTTTATCTTGTCCTATCACTTGTTACTTGAGATACTCTAGTATTTTCACTAGCCTTTCCACTATTAACAGCACTGGGATGCAAAATTAAAAATTCTCTTCCTCTCACATCTTTAGAAATCTACCACAGAATTCAGTGAGAGCTCTCAAAACAGGGATCCCCAAGACCTTGACATTACAAAGATTTCAGACAGGGAGGTCTCCAGGCTCCTTGTTTCACTGAAAATTTAGGGTGATTCTGCTCATCTGTATTTAGCTAACGTTACTCTATATACACCCTCTCTGTCAATGACAATAATGGAAAATCAAGATTAGCCACTACTTCCCATGGCCATTTCAGCCAGCCCATCAGAATTCCTACAGCTGCTCTCTGCTCAGGGCTCGTCAAACATCCCTCCCATCACAGTTTATCAAACGCCTCCACCTCAGCATTTCAAGTAACTCAAGCTGCTTCCTTTTCTTGCTTGCTCTCCTGCCAAAACCAGAAAGCCTTTATTAAGGGCTTCCTCATCAATCATCCCAAAAGCCCCTTTGGAGATCTGATTAGTATTTGCAGCCTACATTCAGGAACAGGCTGAAGCTGCCTGGTACAATTCATACAAAGAGATATGGAGGAAGGGAGTGATTTAACTAAAGTGTGAAGCCTTGTTTCTGTGCTGCAAGATATGTTATCCTCTCCGTGAGCAGTGAGACATTTTCAGGTTCTATGGAACCTAAATGCAGGGATTAAGGATCTGCCATGTCATTTGGGATTGTTAGTGTTTGACTTTACTTCAGAGCCCGAGAAACTGGGTAAATCAGGCTGTGCTGGAGCTTGACACTGCTGTGCTCAAACTGCTACTGTGGTGTTGGTACCTTAGAGTTGGCTTAGATGTACTTACATCCTGTGCCATCATATCAGAGCAGACATTCCCTTCATGTTCCTAAGCCCATAGGGACTGGGGAAAACATTTTAAAGGAAGCTAGAAGTCTTCTGTTACTGGTGCTCGGTATCCTATGTCTTAGGATTTCACACAAAAACCCCAACAAAACATTAAATTCTGTCCACCTAGAAAAATGGAAAATGGGCTGAATTTCACTTTTTCAGGCAGCACTGGAAGAAATTCTTGGGGCTGGGCTGGCTGTGCACTCTTCATGGGGAGACCCACCAAGAACTCCCCATTTGCATAGGCTGCAGGTTCCAGCCTTCTCTGCTGAGCTCTCTTTAACAAGAAGTGAACAAAGCACTTGATTAAAAAAGAAAAAAAAGGTGAAAAGAACAAGTGATTTATTTGTGATGCCAAAAGCAACCACCCTGCATGTTGAAGGATGAGATTCTATTTAGATAAATTACTTTATTCATGCAGTCCTGTTTAATCTAATAACCTTACTAAAACTGCACTTAAGTTCTGTTGCTGTTGTGAATTTTGCATAGAAATCAAGCTGCAGATAGTTGATTTTACATGATTTAATTATAAAATAGCTCTCAGAGCAAAGTAAAGAGCCTAACTACTGCCTGCCAGCTCCAGGTGCTATGGAGTGAAGGCCATGGAGCCAGAGCAGCAGCACTGTACCTCATCACAACCTCACAGGAAAGAAACTGGATGTTGCCTGGTAACAGGAACTGTTGCTTTTCTTTTTCCAGAGGTTTAGCAAACAGCTGAAGCAACCAATTTGGGGAGCAGCATAAGGTTTGAAAAGAACAAATAGCTGTTGAGGAAAAAAACAGTCAAAGAGTGAGATGAGAGATTGTTACTTGGATACAGCAAAAGCCAACACAACAGAAGGGCTGAGAGGAGAGGCAAAGGCGAAATAACAGTAGACTTATTTGAGCTCTGGGGGTATTTTTTAATTTTTTTTTTCTGTGCTTGTACATCTAGTGTCAAAACAGCTCTTCAACGCCCGGTGATCCAAAAATGACTTTAGAAAACTTTTGGTGAAAGTCTTCTCTTCTTTACCTTCCAATTACTTGTCCTTGGTTAGATTTTCATGTTTATCTTCCACTGTATTTTTTACTCTTTATTTGCTCTTGAGAAGGAGTTTCTTTTTTATACCTCATATGAAGTAAGGGTGGTACTGGTTTCAAAGTTGGCAATTTCATTGAGACAACAGGGCCACTTGACACACCTGGGTTACTGCTCCTGCATGCCTGGTGCCTTGCTACCTGCAGCTTCAGATAGAAGACACTATATCATTAACACTAAATAATAATTTTTCTTCATAATCACAAAGGTTGCAGAAATAGATGGCAAATATTGCTTATGTGAGCACATGGAAGATTGGAGGTCCATTCTTGATCAGAGTACACAGAAATAGTGGTGCTGTCTTGGAGACTTCTTCCTTTAGAAGTGCGGGTTTGAGTTCTGTTTCACAGGTGAGGAAGATGCATTGGACTGCTCAGCTCAAATTTTCCCTGTGGTTCCTTTCCATCCATGTGGCAAATGTACATTGCTCTGCAGAGCAGGTCACAGAGACAAATGATCAATGAATGCAGAGCAAAAACGTTTGTTTTTGATGGCTTTGCCACAAACAATGCAGATAAATACACAAGTTTACAGTGTGAGTTATCCTAGAGATGTCCTGGCTCTTGGTTGCTGGTAGTACCTATTTAGAATACAGTATATATGATATTATATAGATTAGAATTACTTCAAACATTTTTACCTTTGTTGTATTTACATTTTCACTAACATGTTGCAGCTTTATCTTACAACTCAACAACAGGTTGTGCAACTTCCTCTTTGGTTCCATACAGCATTTCTAACGGAGATCTCCCAAAATATCTTGCTGGAAGGGAAATGCAGCATAAGGAGCTAGGTATGAATACATTTCACAGTACAGCAGGCTTTTTGAGGTAACTTCATTTTGATGCTGCCTTGTGATTACCATACCATAGTGATCGGATATTTACAAAGATACTCCACTGAGTTTCCTTTCTGTGATGCCACTGACCATCACAGGGAGAGCTCATAACCTGCACTCAAGATCTGATATCACCATTGCTGTGATACAATATAGATTTCCACTCCTTGCCATCTCTCTTTATGTTAGTTTCTCCACTTTCAGATTTTCAGATTGAACACCGTATTTTTCCCTCTCATGTAGAAAATCCCATTTCTGTACAATCATTTTTCTCTTTCCATATTGTTAGGTATGAAAAGATAAATGAAATGTGTAAGGCTTGGAAAACTCTAACCCCTTTTCTAAGGAAATAATATTTAGGTTCACTGCCTAGCTGTCAGATTTATTCATCCCTCTCCTAAAGCTATTTCAGTCTGCTGTAATTATTTTGGAAATGGCTATCTCTTATTTAAAGAAAAAAAAAACAAACTGTGAAGAAATGTGTTCTCCAGAAAAAAAAAAAAAAAAAGAAGTAAATTCTTAGAGGACACAAAATAATAATTTCATAATTTAAATATTATTGAAGAAGTGAATACACATATTTCCCATTGGGCTGTGTAACCTTATATAGTATTACAGCTCATTATTTTTGGGTATTATTGCACAATTCAACTGTAGTTATTATATTTGATAATTAAAAGCATCTGCCTTCAAAGAATAATGCGAGTGAAAGTGCCAAAAATACTGACATAACATAAAAAATCTTTTGTTAAGAACATGTGAGGAATTTGTTTTCAAGAATGAAAGTTGCAGCTTTTGGCTTTCATTCACTTGACATATTTTAGACTTAATTCAGTAGTCATTGACATCTGTGGATCAGGCTTTTTTTTACTTTCCACAGCATTCAGTGGGCATACTGTACATGCCTTGCTTTTTTTAAACACACTACTGGCCCCTCAAGATGAGAGATTTGCTTTTCTTCTTTATTTGCTCTGGCACTATTCTATTCTATTCTATTCTATTCTATTCTATTCTATTCTATTCTATTCATGACTGAATACCTTTATTTGGGAGTATTCCACTTATTTCTCTGAACCTCTTTAAAGTGAAAGTCTTTACTCGAGGGTGGAATCTACCCTTTGTAAATAGCCTTTGAATGTGTGGAAAAAAAAGTTTGAGGAGTAATTTAAGTTTCCAGAGTTAAGTTATGCTATTGGCTATTATGCAGACACTTCAGAACACTTCTGTAAAAACTTCTCTTTAAAATTCTTGGAAATTTCTAAAAGGAATATTACCAATCATGGAAATTTATTACAGTGTAAACATTTCCAGCAGCTGACTCTGCATCTGTATTCTCTATCAGAGAAATTTTGGCTATGCAGCAAACATAGGTTTGCACTTACACTCTATTTTAAAATGACTGAAAAAATCTATAGATCTTTTATTTTTCATTTTACAATATGATGAGGCAGCTGGCAGAACTGACAGGCTGTTCGCGTGGAGTTGTGGCTCTTCCAGAAGATTTCCTGTAAAAATAATCAGTGTGTATTGAGATGTACTCAACTAAGAGATTTCCATGTCTCAAACCATTTGCAGTACATGATATTAAAAGCTTACCTGGTATTTTCAACTTGCTAAACTTTGAGATTTTATCTTAATGACTTAGAACTTAGGAATTTTGGCTCTGGTGAATAATCAACTGTGAGAGTAACCTCTTTTTCTAGATGTCTTGTAAAGCACTTAAAAGCCGATGGAGTGCACTGTTCTATTGGCTTGTTAAAATAATTCACCAAAATAGCAGATGTTCAACAAGCTACAGGCAATCATGTTGTGCATCATAGCTGAATATACAAACCTACAGACGTGTGGGCCCCATTAAACTGCTGAGCCCCTGGTGAACACAATCTCAACATAAAAATGAAACAAAATGGAAAGAGCTAAGCTAAAAGGAATTCCTTTCAGCAGTCTGCCTGTTGGTGCTGTGCCATTAGGAAGGGCTAAGCTGCTCCTGGGTATGCAAATAGTTTGTGAGGGCTTTATCTGTATTGCACTGCCTCATGTCATAGGCATGACAGTTTTGCTACTGTTAAATTTGGAACCTTCATCCAAGACCTATTGCAAGAACAAACTGGCTAATCATGGGACTGCCTAGATTTCTGTCAATACAGTCCACATGCCAAGTACAGTTTTACTTCTGACTATGCCTAGAAATGTCAAATTGGGGATTTTGTTACTTGAATCTTGCCACCATTCATGAAGTGAGAGTTCCTCTGCCTTTTTCCCTTGGAGGCTGATGCTGACCCTCAACACAGTGGAGCACATGGGCATCCTGCTTAACCAATGGTTTAGTGATCAGGCCATCTGCCTGGGGTATGAGAGTCTGTGCTTTAAAATATCTGTCTGCTCTGGAGTCAGATCAGAGCAGTTCCACTTTGCATTAAATATTTATTAGGCCTCTGAGTGAAAAAGAGGGAATGACTGATTCTATTTCAGTAGACAAGAGGCTGGGACAGTAAACTGCAGTACAAGAAAGTTCTGTATAGGTTCTTATTCCAGTGAAAGTGTTTAGGGGAAGACCATCTTACAACATCCTTCTCTTGGTCTGTGCTCTCTGCTAAGCTTCAAATTTGTGCTTGCTTGAACTTGGCCTGTTCTTGCATCAGATGCTGTGACACATATTGGCTATGAATTTTGCTTTCATGCTTTTGATGTAGGCATTACTTTTAACACAAATAGTAATAATAATATCCAGATTTTTTTTCTCAATTTCTAATCAAATACTGCTATTCTAGTTACTATCCAAGAATTGTACCTGTTTATGTTGAGTAGGATAAGTGTTACCCATGAAACTGATTTCTGGAGTTCTATTGAATTGTGAGTCAATGCTTTTTGGTTTTGTTTTGTTCTTCTTTGTTTGGTTTTTTTTAAATATAAATTTTAATATAAAATTCTTAATATAAAAATTTTAATATAAATTTTAATACAAATATTTAAATATAATTTTCCCCCCCAAACTGATGTCAATGCCTATGATTTTATTAAATGAAGTGAGTTCTGCTGAAACTCTTAAAGGGTATGAAAGCATATTAAACTGGCAGCTTTCCTAGAGAGGGGAGTTCAGCTCAAGGCTGTAGGTCAGTATTTAATATCCTCCAAGAGAATGATTCCATCTTTATGAACCATTTTCTTTCTCTAGGTCGCCTTGAGAGACAGAACAGATAGACAGTTGGCTAAACCAAAAAGGCTCAATAAGATTTTAGACATGCCTAGGAGCTTAGAAAAGGAAACTATGTTATGGCACAGAAACGGTATAAAGAGGGGCTAAAACTCACAAACCCGGTGAGTTTCCATGGTAAGGTCCCCAGGACAGAGGGCAAAATGGCAGAAAAAGCAGTTTCCAGCAAATTCCAGAAGTTCTCAGGGACCTGGGAGCATGGACAATTTAGAACCAGACCACTGAACAAACTCTGGCATCATAGGTTAAGTCTCACAAATGTTGAGACTGTGTTACAAATTTCCAACTTTCAAATCCCTGCTTCCATCCATATGTAAAACTCCACGGAAGTAGGTGCAACAGGGGAGGGCTGGGAGGGCTCCCAAGCCTCAGGGCCACAAAGAATTGCAGTGAGGGATTTGTCCACAGCGCTGTAACCGAAGAACTGGGTTTGAGGTGCTTGGTGAAGCAGCTGAGCATCAGAAGGTGGCAGCATTGACGAAGGAAATGAGTAGAAAAGATGAATTAAAGTAAATATTGTTATACATTCTGGCTTTTTTGACTTTGCACGAAGTAGTATTATAGCAAGAAAATGGTAATAAAAAATTGAATGCAAAATAGATCTTATTGTGTCACTCTTGATGAGCAGACCACTGCACTGAGTTAAACAGTATGTTATTGTTAATTAAGGTGGCCATCTCAATACCCTTTGCATTTATTACTGGTGAACACAGTTATTAAAGTGACAAGTGTGTGGCAAACAGAATTTTTGCCTGTATTACATTTTTTTTTTTGGTCTTGAATTTAACATCTCCCTAATGAAGGCTAAGTTGAGATCGACTGGTCCAACAGGAAGCCCAGTGGGATGTGGTTTTGCTCAAACCATTGGCTCTTAGATTCTCAGAAGGCAGGAAGATCTGTCTTTGACATTACTGGCACTGCTCTGGACTGTGATATATTTGGCCTTATCAATGCACAACTCGTCAATACCAAATGTGTGCTGAGACTGTGGAAGGGACCCCTTGCACATTTCCTCTGGAGTTCAGCCCAAGCCTCCTCACCATGGATTTGTATGTGAATATCATGAGAGCAAATGGAGCTTATGCTCTTCTTCTGGGGAAGTGTGGTGTTTGTCTGATTCTCAATGCAGCATCTTGAAACAACAAAGCCCTGGCATTTATGGCTGAGGTAGAGGGTTGGTGAGCGTGGGCTTAAGGGCATATGTATGTAGAACATAACCTTCCTCTAAAAGACAAAAACAGTAATTTAACTTCTATTGGTTTGAAAGGAACTTCCTAATAGGGAGCCAACTGTAACAGGCAATTGTGACAACCCCACACAGTATCTCTTGAAGAAAAGGGTTTTTCCGTATTTTCTTTCTTTTTTTCCTCTTTTTCCACTTTTTTCCCTCCCTTTTTTCCATTTCATCCATTTTACCCTTTTTTCACCTTTTCTTTTTCCCCCTTTTATTTTTCCATTTGTTTTCATCCTTCCTGTCAAAAGAAAAATAATCAGACTTCATTTTTTCTTCTCAGCTTTCTCCTGCTTTCTTTTTTCTCTCTGCAGAATTTCAGCCTTGGGTATCATAGACTACAGAATACATTTTTCACCAGTTTCATTTTTGCAATACCACAGGTCTACAAGGGGGAAATTGAAAGGATAACCTGACTTCATGTCTGTGTGACAGCTACTTCCTCAGCTTCTTACCTACTTCCTGATTGCTCTGGTGGATTTATTGCATCATGTTAATTGCTTGTTTCTGACTTGGTTATTCCTGTTGTTAATAGTCTTCCCCAAAAATCTTCCTAAACTTTAGGAATACCATGGCAAGATTTTGTATGTATAATCTATCCCTTTCACTGAATCTTTTCTTGTTTGAAACCTCTTTCAGCACTGCACTCTGAGCCATCAGCCTCTGCAGAGAACTGAGCTTCACCTTTTTTCTTGTTTCTATTTTCTGCTCAGGTTTTGCCGTTCTCTGTTGAGACTTCATTTCTTCACATTTTTTCTTATTATCAGGGTATGTGTGTAGATATAGATATCTCCTGTTTCTGTGTTTATAAATATACATATAAATTCATATCTGTATTTATGTATTTTGGATGTCTTGAGGTTTACTACAAAGAACAAAGAATTGGATTCCTTCCACTTGTGTCCTGTTGAGAATTTAGCACTCAATCATCTTGTCAATGGAAATCTTGTCACTAACTAAGAGTTTTGACTCCAAAGAACTTAAGGTTAAAAATGTATCAAACTTGCCTCTTGGCAAGGTATTTATTTTCCTTCATATATGCTTGTTGTTGATGGGAAGGAGAAGAGTATCCAAAAATATTTTTCATATCATCCCTATAGGATTTCAGGTCATAGTACTTTTCTCTAGTTTACTCCTGTAGCAGCTGAACAGATGAAGACATATAGGGATGATCTGCCTGTTGAAAAGTTTATTTAATGATCTGTGTCCTGCCTTATGTTTAGCTTGCCACCCAGACACTGTGCCATTACTCATGTGAGGCCATAGTCATGATAGAGAAGCGAAAATCCTATAACATGTTACTGGGATGACTCAGAAAAAATTTATGCATCAGGTCCAAACAGGTGATTGTGGCAGTCTGGATAGAGTACGTGGGTTTTGTGGTTATGTCAGCACATGGGATGAGTTCATTTTGTTATTCCTTTCTGCAGTTTGGATTGTTCACTTCTTTTTGTGCTTCCCTGCTCCCAGCTTTTCAAAGGTGATAGTTGACATGCCTCTTCTGCATTGCAACACCTCAGACTGACTTAGAGAGTTTGTTACAGGTAACTTACGATCACTGAGCTCTCAGGCATCTGATTTCCCTATTTCCAGGAAACCTGAGCTGGGTTTGTATCAAATTCCCATACTAATTTAAAAGAAATACTAAAAGCCTGCTGGCCTTGAAGCTATTCTGATCATCATCTAGGAGTAAAACTTTAAAATTAAATTTCTGTAGGAATTAAGTCCACCAGTAGTGTTATGTTTAAAATTAATACTAACTTCAACCCTTTTGTCCGAGTGCCTCAGCAAGCTTTTCATGCTGTAACTTTTGTGTGCATAATTAGATTTTTATGGATTTTCTTCTGATATTGTGTTTATAATCTTATCAGAGCAATATATTGTGTCATTGTGAGTACTTATTATGTACTAGAAGCCACGAACAACGCCTCTTTGTAATAGCCTACTTGTCTGCTAGTCAATGTGTATTGTATTCTGCACACAGCAAAAGGATTCAGCTTTTAGATTATAAAATTAGCATTCTTAAAAGATGGATTGCAGAATATGAAGGACTTCTTGACGATTCCTGGAACATCAAATTAGTTTTGAATGAACATTTTGTCGTAGATTCATCTCTTCATGATGCCTGTCATTTTGCAAGTGTTATGGTAGACAAATAGGAGTATTTCATAGCTAGAATCTTGCAATTTTCAGATTATTGGTTCATGTTCATCCATGGAAGCTATATGTTCAAGACTTGGATGTTAGGAGAGGCAATTGTCATGGTGCTAAATATGTCCATTTCCAGTCAGAGCCAGTGGGACAATACTTGCTGCAATGGTGTTGGAGCAATAATGATAATATCTGTTTATGAAGTAGGGGTCGCAGTTGCTCAAGCATAAAAAATAAACTTGTTTGTCACAAAGTATAGAGATAAGGTGTTTTTAATGTGGTAGAAACTGGGTATTTTTATGTTTTACAACTGGCATGTGAACATGGAAATTATTTTTGGGAATAGGTAAATGACTTACAATTCATTGTTAGCGCTAAGCTCCTTTGTGATTTCAATTCTTTTTTTGAGTTAAAGGGCAAAGAGGATGGTATGTTTCTGCTTTTTCTGGTCAACTAAGTCACAGGTACAATATTCAGTTTTTAAATTATGACATCCTTATCTCTTAACACATTTTGATTTTGGAGCAGCAAATTATAGCTCTCTTCATTTTGGTTCAACAGCAGCTACCACGTTTACGCAATTCTATTCAACTCAACATGAAATTTGAAATTATTGTTTGCTTGGGAATTGTTTTAATCCCACTGGTGCATGTTAGCTGTCCTTTTTAAAGAGGGATAGGTGAATTTTCTCTGGTGGTTGTCTCCCATATGATGCTGTTGAGCTAGGGATCAAATCACCCTGTAGAGTGCTAGGATCTCAGTGTGGAACTAGCTTTGTAAGACTCAAGGAATTTATTAGTCTGTTTGAGAGGTGAAAATGCTAGAAGGGAGTACATGCCTAAGTGTATTTCATTATTTCCACGTGCTGATTTGCAAGCATTCTTGTATTCAGGTGGTCTATTTCCAGGTGCCAGGACAATAGGCTTTCTCTCTGTACCCTGCTCCAGATGTTTGGGGTCCCCTTTGCATAGCTTTGCGTCATTTTTCGACCCATCACTTTAACTATTATTATTTATTTTCTCTTCTTTTTCCTGGATGATTCATTTATTATCAGGATGCCATCATATTAAACTGTTGAGAGAATGGCTAATGATGAAATTGTCAGCAGGGGCCATTACCCAGTTCATTGCTGAATAGCTTGACTACACATCTGCTTGGTGACAATAGCTCTGCTAGCCAAGTGTCTGATTCTGTGTATCTTCCATTCCCCTCTCCCTTTTTTCCATTGTTTTCTTTCAAAATCTGTAGGGTTTTTTCAGGTGACATTTTGGGGTTGAATGGATGGGGTGTTTGGGTAACAGTACAACAAAGTTTATGCTGCTGTGGCAAGTGCAGGAACTCATTGTGCTGAGGGGTTTGTGATGATTGTGGGTCAGAGGCTCAGTGGTAGCAACTTTGTCCAATTTGGGCAGCTTTGGTTGGAAGTGAAGTACCTTAAAGTGCCCCACCATCTCAACAGACATGAGTTCTGATCTTGGGGCCATCTGAAGAAAAAAATTTATGCCAACCAAATGAAATAGACACTAATTTATTCTACAATTTGATATCAGAAGCAGAAATAGCCATTATGTTACTGAGATTTGCAAGGTGAGCTTTTCCTAATGCTGGCCCTCAATACCAGCAAGCTGGGTAGCATCCAGTGAATATCCAGGACGTCAAGATCTCCCAGAGTTAATAAATGGTTATTCTGTCAGACTTTGCCAAATCCAGATGCAAATGTTAGAAACAAATATTAGGGTTTGGATTTTTTTTGGGGGGGGATGGGGTGCTAAGGTTTTTTTTTTGACCTTTCTTCCATTTCTCTGCTTGTCCCACAGTGGTTTTTTCTGCTGCCAACTGCTTTTGTTTTACTAGCAGCTCATTCTTCCACAGAGAAGTGTGAGGCATGCAATGCCCAGGCTGATGTACTGCTCTTCTTTCAGAAAAGGTGCTGCTGCCTGAAGTTGAACAGGTTAGGATAATAGCCAGACCTTGACATCTTACAGCCTATACATATTTTGTGGTTTTATGAAAGCAAAATAAATACATTCACAACTTATATTTGTGCTTTATTTATTTACTCTTCAACCATGATTTAAGTCTCAAAGACCAGACAGCAAATAAGAGGATCCCTCAGATTGTTCTCTAAAGCTCAGGACGTTGGATTGTGACTCACAATTCTGAGTACTTGAGATAGATTCAATACTGCCAGTCTCACTTCTCTCAGCTGTTAGCTGCTTTCCAGCAGATAGGACAAACTAGAGAGCTCAATGATGTGAATTACTTAAGTTTTTCCTAGCAGAGGAAGGTCTGCAGACAGTGAACACAATCCTGAATAGTGGAACATTAATTGACACAGTCATGTTTTCAAGGAGTATTCATGGCATACTGATATCCTGCCAAACCGTATTGCTGTGACTATAAATTGCAGTGACTTGTGGTAAACACACTTTATTTTGCCTCTGATTTGCTCCTTTATGCCTTTAAAATCTACTCAGAAAGTGCTTTTCTTTTTCTTAGGACACTTAGTAGTAGTAAACTGAGACCACAATCATTAATTCCCCTTTTGCTTAAACAAAAAAAGCTTCTATTTGGCATAAAATATGACATATAAATGAATAAAACTGTATTGCAAATGTTCTCATTGGATTTTATTTTACAAGATTGTCTGAAAAGTCTTTTAAAAACTTAATATGTAAGGAGAAAACAATACTGATTTTAGTCATTGAGTGTGTGGGCGTCATTTTTGTGGGTTCAGGTCATTCTGCAGAAAAGGTGGCCTTTTATTTGAAGTCAGGGCAAAATAGTAGAATTATGTGGAAAAGTGGAAACATAGACCTAAATATTCAAACCTGTCTGTTACAAACTAGGGTAGGAATTCCTGGCTAGGCATGAAAACTGTGAAGTCTAATATTTTTTTGCACTTAGCTGATTAATTCTAGCCAAACTTAACCTTATATTTATGTGATTACACATCTGAGTTTAAGAACTACTCACAGTTGCTCTGGAGAGAAACATAGAGGTTGCTTGTAGCTGTATGTTTTTGTTATCACTAAGCAAATTATTTTGGAACTGAAAGTGAAAAGAAGTTTACTGAAAGTTTCATTTCTTTCCTCTTCCTTAGCCTTTCCTTCTTAGTGTCAATTTATTAGTGTTTTAATAACAAAATAATTCAATCTTCCTCATGAGATGCTGTTACTATGGTGATGCACAACTCACTTTCTGGGATGTAACTCCCTGAAAGGACAGTATATTTTATCATGTGAAGAGGGATCCAGCATTCATTAGTAATTTAATTTTTATATGTGGTCTACAAATGTCTTTCAGAGCAACTTTAAATTGGGACCATTATGTTCTTTAGTATTTACTAGGCATTACTATTATTATGCATTACTATTTTTTTACTATGTATTGCTCAGTTTTTGGTGTTTATCTAGTTCATAGCAAGCATAGACTGAAAAAAAAGCAAGCCATCATCTCTAATCTATCAAAACTATAAAGCCAATGCCTTGGAGACTTGGAGACTGTAACAGAATCTACAGTGTTCTTTTTTTTTTTTTTTTTTTTTTTTTTACTACAATCATCATTACCAGGTACAAAAAATAAGTACAAATTAACAGCTGTCATGTGTTCCCCATCTCCCCCCTGCCATTTTTTCTTTGACCAAGCTACAAAGTTACTTAATGCTGCTGTTCATGTCAGGATTCTGCATAAGTTCCTTCCAAGATTATTTTATGAGAAAAATTTGTTTTGTAAAATACTTTAAATTTGCCTTGTCTACGTATCACTTCTTCTGATCAAGAAGCACCACCTGTACTGATATCTATCTGATAAGCTGATATCTACACACCTTTCTCATCGCAGAGAAAAAAAATCATTGATCTCCTTTTGATGATTTGTTTCTTCACAGAGCTGTCATTCCATCTTGAGCATCCCCCTCTGCAGCAAGAAGTTGAATGAAGGCTCAATTGCTCTGTTTCTGCCTAAAAAAAAATGCAAAACTTTGTGCCTTGTCTTATTGGTAGTAAATGCTTCAGGGAAAGCTCTATGCACAACTGAATCTGAATTGATGAGAGAAAAAAAAGATTAGGATACTGATAAGAAAGTTAGAAAAAAGATGGTCTACTCTCAGCCTTAAAAAAAAAAAGACAGGGAAAATAGGAGAAGATGAGGAAAGTTTGGAGAATAACAAATATCAAGAGCTTGTATAAATATGACTTAATATCCTAAAAGCAATATTGACTTACAGATACGTATACAGATATGTATAAAAGGAATGAGAAGTGAAGAGAAAAAGAGCAAGGACAGGAGCTATTCAAATTTGGATATCTAAATGATTTCTCTGGTTAAATGTTTTTAAACATTGGGAAAATATTAAAATCATATTCACACACTGATAAAAAATCCCTTACAGATCCCCCAGTTTGATCACACTGATATACTGTGCCTCAGAGATGAGTGGATGGATAACTAAACTGCATGTGACAAAAGCTCAGAGTCTAATAAAAGCCATTTTTCAGAATAACTTGATGAGTTTGGTTAAGTCAGGAGAGGAGATACTTGGCCACTCTGTTTCTCAGAGAGTTTTGCTATAAACCTTTCCAATAGCCAGCTTAGTCCTTGCCCATGCCAGTAAAAGCTTTAGTTTTCATGCTTCATTGTCCTAAAAATAGAACCCTCATTAGTGTTTGGAGATTTATTGAGCTGGAATACAGTTTCATGCTCACAGCTCGGAAGTCCTCCTCTAACATCTTGAGAACTGAGAGTGGTATTAACTTACAAAGTGATACGATGGTAAGTTATTGAAATGTCTTTGTATTTTGTATTTGTCATTTATGTCTCTGTCCCTGTCATGGAAGCTGCTGTTGAAATCTTTCAACATCAACACTCTGCCATTTAAAACTTACCCTGCCAGCATGCCATCTGTTTTGATCAGGGAACCACTTTCTACGTGAGCAGACTCCCACACACATTGCACTTTGCAAGAGAAAAATGTGTTTGCTGGAAAGTAAAAAATCTAACCTTCCCTTGAAAAGCAATGCTCCTTCACTCAGTTTTTTTAAAAAAAAATCTTATAATTAGATAAGTTCACTTTCTTCCCTCCCTCCCCCATTGCTTTAGATTTCTAGACAATGGGGGAAAAAAAATTGAAGTAAAGTGAGTCAAGTCCTCTATGTAGTTGCATTCTGTATCCCCAAAGCTGGTTGCATATGTCAATATATTTCCAGTTGGGACAGAGACATTGGCCTTAAAATTTATTTCTACAAGAAGTAAATTTTATAAGTTAAAATAAGGGTATTTGTTCTGTGCATGTCTTCTTCAAAGAGCAATGGAAATACATTTCTCAAAGTTCTTCTAGCTTTTTGAAAGCAACTGTAAGCAATATAAATTATTAATGGTTATGTTTTCTTTTTTAATAACAGATATCTTTAGAGTAGGTACATATGGATGAAATAACAGTCTTGATATTTAAGCCCACTATCCCTTGATACCCTTTTTTTATGGACAGTGCTTGTAGCTTTGTGGATGGAAGGAGGCAAGAAAGGGAGATGTGAAGATCTCCAGGTTCAGTTTCTTGCCTCTTCTGCAACCGAGTCATGTAATTCTTTCAATGAAGCTATCAAATTCCATCTTCTAATTGCTTGGCTTCCTTGTCAAGATCTATATTCTTCTATTTCTAGTTTTGAGCCTGAATTTTTTCATGCCTATCCTCTAGCTTAACTAGATCTCTGTCCTGTCTGTAATTTGCTATGTAAAGTAAGAAAAAAGTCCTTATCCCATAATTTCACTGATCTAAATAAGGGGAGTCCTTTGGTCTCCCCTTATTGAAGTTGCTGCTCTTCCAAGTTGGTAAGATTTATGAAGGGTCCAACACTGATCAGGTGCTCCTTCCTTGTTAGCTCAGTAGCAATGCCTCTCATTACCTGTTTTAGGGCGTAAAACTCAGTAAAAGAAATCCAGCTTTAGATGTTATAGAGCCATGTGAAATGCTGTGAAGGGCATTAGATCAGTACTCTAAAAGAAAACAATAACTAAGACAACAAAACCCCCTAGTGTTCCTCTGATCCCTATCCCTCAAATTCCCCTGGGCGGTTTCATAGACTATTATCCTGAAATTTATTGTTTTCTATAATTAATCTTAGCGGGGCACTACAATTCTTAATAGACTAGTGATGACAGAGATGAAACTCTCCATGCACAGAGATATAAACACTTGGCCTGTGAAGAGTGGCTCAATGTTAGGAAAATCGTGAGGCAAGCTGTTAGTGAATTATTGTCAAGGTCAGAGAATGCACATATATTTTCCTGGTAGTTGTATCATTATCAGGCTCTTATGATAAATCCACTTGCACTGAAAATGTAGCTAACTTACCTTGGTGAATTTGATTTATTAGCATTGCAACTGACAAGGTTGCCCGTTTGTTAGTGCTTATTTTATATTTGAATAGCTTTCAGCACATAAATTTGAGGAATTGCTTGAATACTTCAGCTGTTCCATATTTCATGGAGAAAGCTAGACTAGAAGAGTGCTGCTGTTGATATTTCTATCTTGATACTGACCACTTTTTAAAATAAATTCAAATTATGCCTGTATTTGTACCAAAGTGTTTCGTGAGCAGAATTTACTGCAAACAGTAAAACTTGAATGTGAAAACTCATTAATTTTATTCTGAATAAACTGTGACATAACCTTGCTATAAAGTTTATTTTACATTCAGAGCATAAAATAAATGTCTTTTTTAAAAGACATGGAATTCAAAAGAAAGTAGCTAATTACATGGGTTCCTCCTATTAAACTTTAGTTAAAGAATGGATAGAGAAGGAGTAGATGAGCAAGTAAATGGTTCAGGATGGATGAAGCAGCTCTCAAGTAGATCCAGAAATAAGCTTGAAAGTTTCTTATTGACTTCAGTGGTGTTACATCAGGCAGAGGAGCACAGTTTAATTACAGCCAATATTAGCTCATCATCTTCCCAGAAGGATGCACTTTTAAGTAAACACAATTGTATAAATAGCCAAATAAAGAAAAAAAACAAAAAACAAGACTAATTACTTGCCTTTAATATCTTCTAAAGTTCCTTTAACACGTCTCTATCCTTTCACATCTCCTTCTTTACTGAGAGGGAGAAATGCTTAATTTAACTCACTTTATTCCCCTGTCTCTGTGTGGGCCATCACCTGTGTACCTTCAATTCTATAGATCTCAGGTTGTCCTGATTTTCTAGGGCTCAGGAGCAAAGCCTGTCAGAAGCAAAATTTACACAAACTCACAGCGTGATGGGGCCCCATGCCATCTTGTTGACACTCAGGGCTCATGTCCTGCCCTCTAACTTTACCTTTCCTACACAGAAATTGAAGGTACTAACCTAATGCCAACAATTAGCAGCTGACAGCCAGAGGTTGTTTTCTCCTGGATTGTTGGATTTTAGTAGGATGATTTAAGCAGGTGTTATGTGTAGACTTTACTGTGGACATCTATATGTCAACTATAGAAATCAAATGATACACATGTAAATTGGCAAGATGAGTTGGGCATGAAAGCTCAGGGCTTTTTCTCAGTAATTAAGTCCATCAAGAATATTAAATCACATTTTCCTTTTCTCCGAATCCACTGGGTCAAATTCAGGCACTGAGTTTTCATAATTTCAGGACTTTTGCTATATTAATTCCTGTTAACTGAAAATTTATGGAAAATCTATCTCCCTGCTGCCTTTGTGCATAGCTTTCACTTCCTGTAAGAGCTTTATTCTGGTGGGACAGCAGATCATCAGTAGAGAAGTTTATGGGCAGAAAGGTCAGAAAGCAAAGCAGAGATTTGAGATTTTCAGTGAAATCTCAGTGGAAGGCTGGGCGCCACACACGAGAGATTGCCTCAATATTTATTGCTGGGAAAAGAACATGAAAAAGTATTCTATTTCTGAACCCATTGGTGGTTTCTGAACTGGTCTATGCTCAGAACTGCATGGAAATTAGATCAAAGATATTTTAATTACAAAGTATCCACTGTATAATTAGCAACACAACACAAATTGTGTTCAATATATTTTGTATGTAATTGAAATTCTGTAAGATTAAACTGCAATAATATAAATAATTTTCCAGGATGAAAAGTAGGTTAAAATAAGCAAATTTTATGCTGTAAACATTGAGTTAAATATTCTCTAGTGTTTTAAAACACTGCGTTTTTTTGAGTGGTAATAATTTCATTTAATAATAAAGATGAGCTTTCTTTTTATGTAATTAATTCAACCCATATTTTTCAGTAGAGAAATGAAATGTTGAATCATACATAAAAAGTAGCTATGACTATTTTATTACCAAACTTAATTCAGTCATTTCCACAGTTATGGAAAATGTTATTCCTATCTTGGGAAAAACTTTAGGCAGTGAAAAGTAGTTTTGTTTGGCATATATTTTGAGTTGCCTGAATCTCTGGTTAGGTAGTCCCTTCTGGGAGGGATGTGTGTGTGTGTAAATATTACATGCAGGCTGGTTCAAAACAGTAGTTTTCTCTTTGCAGTATCATATATCTTCAAAACCTTTTTACTAACATTATGTAAGGCATCTTCAATAATGTCTGAAAAGATTTTGAGAGGTTAACCTGTATTTTCTAAAATTTTAGTTTTCACTTATGAAACTGCAGTCTAATATCATTGTGTGAAACCTACATGCAAGAATGATGATTTCCGATGCATTTCAAGGGACCAAGATTTTAATTTCTCTGGCTATTACTACATTTTCTTGCAGCCATTCTTGTGGTGTAAAATAAGGACATCATTTGAAGTATGATTATGCTTTGAATGCCCAGTGAAGCTTTTAAAATGATACCTGACATCCAGCTAGATGTAGATAGACATTGATTTTTTTTTAAATTCAGTTTTTTTTTTTTTTAAAAAAAAAAAGAGGTGAAGAAACTTTACTTTCCTGTCTTGACATTCACTGTAGCTGTTGTGGTTTAACCCCAGCCACCCAACAGAATGAGTGAGAGAATCAGAGGGGTAAAATTATGTGTGGTGGTCACTCAGGACAGGAGAGATGGTGTGCTTAGTGGAGTTATTGGGCACCAAAGCCACCTCAGGTCATGTCACTGCTGTACCTGCACTGCTTCTTGTATCACTTGTCCTGTGGTTCTGTATCACTGTGGTTCTTTACTCTGGAGTGGTTCCTGCTGTAGTAAATCCTATAACACACAACTCAAATCATGGTTTACAGCAGTTTAAGCATAAATCCATCACAATCTCCACCCCTGGTTCTGTTGGGCTAAATTATAGGCTTTGGCATTGCAGTGAACTCTTCTTCTTGCTCCTACTCTGACTAGAAGCAAGGAGCTCCTGCTATGGGAATTCTGAAATCCTGGGTATCAGAATTTTAAGGTATTTCCACAACAATCTCCACCCTGGTCCCTTTGGACCAAATAAGGCTCAGCACTGCAATGAGCTCTTCTGCTTGCCCCTGCTTGGGCTTGGATTGATCCACAGATTGCAGCACCTTAGGGCTGTATCTGCTCCAAGTAGAGCCTTATCTACAAGGCACAGTCTCACAGATACCCATGTCAGCAAGGCCTTCCCATGGCTACTGTGCCTGCAGGGGTGAGTCTGCTCTGCCATGGGCTTATTCATGGCAAACATTTTGATGTGCCCCAGCATGACCTCAGGCACAGCCACATATGCTTCAAGGTGTATCTGCTGCAGAGTGGTGGGCTCAGCACCCCTTCAGGAGTTCCTCTCCTGCTGGGATTAACCCTTGCACCCTGCAGGAGCTCTCTCACTCCCCACAACAGGGTGAGAGAGACCATCTAAAGAGTAACAGTGAGGAAACCTGTGGATTGAGGTGAAGATGGGTCATTAGGTAAAGCAAAAGCCACGCTCACAAGCAAAGGAAAACAAGAAATGAAGCCACCACTTCCCATGGGCAGGCAGGCGTTCAGCCACTCCCAGGAGAGCAGGGCCCCATCATGGGTAATGGTGACTTGGGAAGATAAACACCATCGCTCCAAATGTCCCCTACCTTCCTTCTTCTTCCCCCACCTTTACATACTGAGCATGACTCCATATGTTATGGGATATCCCTTGGGTCACTTAGAGTTGGCTGTCCTGGCTGTGTCCCCTCCCAGCTCTTTGTGCACTCCTTGCCCTTGCTGCTGGGGTGGGAGGCAGAAAAGGCCTTGGCTCTGTGTAAGCCCTGTCAGCAATAACAAAAACATCCCTGTGTTATCAACACTGTTTCCAGCGAAAAAGCCAAATTGCTTCCCTATTCTGACTAGTGTGAGGACAGTTAACTCTACCCCAGCCAAACCCAGCACAGTAGCTAAGAAAAGCTGCTGGCAATGTAATTCAATTATACTTCCTTAATTCTGACTTGGCTTTTGTAAGTAAAGCCCTAAGGATTAGTTGGACATAGGTCTTCTTATTAAAATACTTTTGTTTTTTTAATAGTGTGGGAGCTGGTATCTGGCATCCTTAGGCAGCTGGGAAAATTAGAGGCTTAGAATTATTACTATAGCATTTACTCATCAGAGTGATATAGAACTACACTGCAGTTTGAAATGGTCTATTCCTGCTTGTGCTGGCAGAGTAGCTGCAATGACAGAATGCAGTGTGGACTACAAAAAACGTATTTGAATAGACCTAAAAGTAATTAAAAAGGCAGTATTTTCTGAGCTTTGCTCTGTTACTGCTGCACAACACTCAGGCTAGTTTGGTTAAAGCTAGATCAGATACATCCATCCTAGCAGCAACTGTGCTTAGTGTACAAGTATTCCAAGGGAATCTGATGTGTGTGCTCTCCAGAGAGAAAATTTTACAAGATCAGGCCCTAATTATTTTATAATTGTGCAAGGCTTTAATTATAAGACCTTAATGACTGGCTTCATTTAAAACACTTTAGGGACGTTGAGTTAAATAAAATGCTGTTATTGAATTATTTTCTTTCCCAGCAATATGAGCACTTTCCGATTCTCTCTCTCCCAGTAATCTGCTGTACCTAGCAAACAGAGGAGATATCATGTAATTAAGAGATTCTGGGTGCAAGTTCCCTGATTATCCTTACAACAGCTCAACTAGAAGACACTAGGTATCTGATTTTCAAGGCATGCACAATATGTTTCACTTTTCATCCTAACAGAGCTCAAATACTCCATGTTCTTTGCTGTTACAAAAAATACAGCTAAAAGAGTTGAAAAGGCCACTACAGTCTGTTGTTTCCGAACTGGCTGAGAGAGAGAGGGGAGGTAATACTAGTGAAATTTTGGTCAAGGTCACCAGTCAAGGATAACTGGTACGAGATCTCAATAAATTTGCATGGAAAGCAAAGAAAATCTTCTTTTGTATGGATGTTATCAGAAATAAAAGATCTTACTGGTGTATTTGTGTTTTTTGTGGGTTTTTTTTTTTGTTTTTATTTTTTTATTGCAGCCTTTTCTTGGCTAAGTACTGCCTCTTCATATCTGAAGTGTGCACTGAGAGTACTGGAGCTGAAATGAAAACAATGTAAATGAAACGTCATAAACCACTGCAAAATATTAGCGTTGCTGGTTAGGGATAGCCTATGAATCCTTGTAAATACTTTCCTTGGACCTTACTGTTTGAGGTTAAATTCAAACTTAAAATGCAAGGCAGCTTGAAAAATCTGCTTTGAGGGAAAAAACTGATCTTGATAAGCTGAGTTTTTTGTCAGTAGGTGGGGAATTCATGGTGATGAAAAGTAAAATAGTATTTATACAGTTCCTAGTACTTTCTTCTTGAAATCTCTAAAGATATAAAATTGTGATGGTAATATTTAATATTTAGTAATAAGAAACATTATTTAGCTATTTTTAAGCTGGTAAAAATTTCAAAATAAAAAATGTCTCTGTAGTGATCATGAATCAAAATAAAACCCAGAGACTTATTAAAAAGATTGCAGAAACTTTCATTCTGGGAATATTTAAGAGATTCATGGAAATATTTTATTTCAGTGAGACTGAAACTCTTTGGAGCAAATTTAGATATATTTCAATAAAATATTCTGAGTTTGTGTAGTAATCCTCCTCCATAAAGTAATCTGGAATAAAAAGCAATCTGAAATAAATAAGAATAGTATATTTTTTAGTTGGACAAGTTGTAAAATGCTATGTTTGGGAAGAGTATATAAATTTTTCTCTCTGGGAAAGAGACAAATGATAACTGCTTCTCTAGGTGGAAACTTTCCTTTAGGTTTTAATGCTTGTCAGTTTGAGTATCTTATGCTGGCTGTGGGCAGTGTGTCCAGCTTCTCTGCTAATCCATGTAATACTTGAGATGTAAGTGGAAAATGGAAGATTTGGGAAATATTCTGCCTTGTCTAATAGCAGATCATGTGTTTGTATAAAAAAAAAAAAAGACTCTTGAATTCTGCTACTGTAGAAGTGCTTAAGCTAATAAAAGTTTTATCAATAAAGTTAAATGTTGGGGTAATGGCTAATGTTATTGAATAATATGAACACATTGAGGAAAATTATTTTAAAACTTACTGTTCTTTAGGTTATGGTAACATGAAGAATAAAGCAAAACAATTATCAAATCAAACAGCAAATCAGATGCAAGATCTAATAGAAATGGAAAAATCAGTTATCCAAACATGAACTAAAATTTCAACACCATTTTGTTATGGATTCCAAAATTTCAGTCATTGATACTGGTGTTCATGTAGCTTTGTAGACAGATTTTTAATTTGTATCTGAAACGTTGTCTTTCATCTTCATTCTTGTGCCTTTCTCAAGCCCAACCCTTTCTCTCTGCCAAAAGAAGGATTTATAATGCTGACCTTAACAGCACACCCAGTACAATGTTAAGTTTTATAACTCTTGTGTATTAGAAGTTATCAAATATATTAAAAGCAATCAAAAAAGTGTCTCACATCCTCAGGAACCATCTTCACCTCAGTTCTTAGAGAAGCATAGCACTGAGAATTTCACAGCTTCTGAATCCAAGCATGGAAATGATTGTTGTTTATGTGATACACGAATTTACCAGCTTGGACATCTTGGTATCTTTTTCATGTATGGTGTAGAATGTGCTTTGGATGCCTTTCAGCTATGTTTTCCTTACATGTTTTCTAAGCCACCCTTGGAAGTTAGCAGCTTTGCAAATAAGAGGAATGATTCACTTCAGTTTGTATGGTATTGGAAATGTAAGTCATCCTGTTGCAGAGCTTACTGAAATTAGAATATATTCCAGGATCAGCTTTTCATCTGGGCTTCAGATAGAGGCAGATTAGTGGGAAAAGTTCATCTTTTGATTCTGTGGAAACATGGGAAGGAAATCAGACAGAATTTATTGCATTACTTTTGATGCATTTCATTCTCAGGCCGTTAGCACCCAACTGGCATCCTGCTGCTCTCTCCTGCAAACAGCAGTGTAGGAAGGGGTTTTAGACAGAGTCCTGAACATCCTGTTTCTTGGACATGGTGATCTTCTACCACAGGTAAGAAAAAAATCTCTTGTGTGTAGTAGTCCTGGCATGGATGCAGTCATTTTATGTGTGCTGAGTCACACCGCAAGACCCTGTAGACTCAGTGTAGGTGCTCCCCTACACAGAGCTTCCATATCCAACCCTGACAGGCTTTGGCTGAAGTGGGCTCCTCATGGCTGTGGAGATTTATATCCTGATTTAGTTGAGCAAGAAACCATTAGACCAATGTGTTACATAATATCAAGGCACAGAACCTTCTCCAGTTATATAAGTATTTGGTTAAAGCACATTCTTTTAGTCAGCTGTGAGGTTTTTTAACAATTAGAAAGTATTTGGTTTGAAGGAGGGTTTGTTTGTTTGTTTGTTTGTTTGTGGGATTTTGGTGGTTTGGCTTTGCTTTGTTTAGTTTTGTGGGGGTTTGATTTTTTTGTTTGTTTGTTTGTTTTTGGCATCCTGTTTTCCTTTCTTGTTTTGGGGAGAAATCAGTGGTATTAAGCAGTATTTCTTAGATGCCACTTTGCTTGTTGGCTGAACAGGTAGCAAACTGTTTCCTCAAGCACAACAGGAGCAAAAGAGATAGCAGTTTGTTTTCTGTGTTTCATTGTGATTTCCAAATAGCAGAGATGATCTGGTAGTTGGATGGTAAGTATTTCTCTCACTGTTCCCCTGACTTTTTTGACTGATTGGCTGCCTCTCTCCACTCATCTGTAGATCTTCATCAAGCGATAATCACGTCATTATCTTCAGCCCACAGGAAAAGCCTCCTCAAACATATAGTCTTACTGCTGGGCAGATTTGTCCAAGTGCTGTGTTTCAGAGGGAAAGTCTTACACTTCAGTTATTATAAGGCTTTTAGAGAACTTAGCTGCCTGCTAAATGTGCTCAAAAAAAGGATGTTCATGTGCACCGTATTCTCAGTGAAGCTTCACCCAACCCCTATTTTAGCAATTCCATCTGAAAATGTGTTTTTCTTCATTTAGGAGATAGAACTAGAAGAAATCTTCTTTTGATTTATCAACAAAAAAAAATGATTAATTATTAACCCAGTAAGTGATTGAATAATTAATCATTATAGTAATCTAATCATAAAGATTGGATGACGTATTTTTAATTTTGTATCTCATTTGAAAAAGCCCATAAAGTGATCTGTGATGTAAAGTCTGTGCTTTTGCCAACATGAATCTCTTATCAGGAGACTCATCTCTTTGGAAGAGGAATTGATTCTTGTTCCTGGAATCAAAGCATGACAAAAAAACCCTATGTAAATGGGATTTTTTGTTAGAGCCAAACCATTTCTTTTCTGTGAGATCAAAACCTGGGGCATAAGAGTATGGAAGGAAGATTCCAGCTAGGAGATGCTCAGACTTTAGAGTAAATATACTTGTGATTTAATGAGCCAGTAAGATAATGTAGCCTGTATTTAAAAATTTCTGTTTTCAGTTTAACTCTGATATTAATATCTTAGAAAATCATCTTTTGAATTCTGGTTTTGCACACTTTGGCTTAGTTTGGAGACAGATCTTTCTGTGTATGTGTCTGTGTGTGGGTGTATGTATATGTGTATGTACATGTCTGTATGTGTATATTTAAGACTTGAAAAATGCTGAGCCTGAATCCAAAAACCATTCATGTTAATATCTTTTGGCTTTATATCCATCGTTATTTGGAATGTGATTAAATCCCATTTGCTTCACTGGGCCCAAAGCATGTGTTTAAAGTCAAGCATGTGCTTAAGTGTTTTCCTGAATAAATGAACTTAAAGTGAATGAACCCTATGTGAAAAGGAAACATCTTTTTCCATGTAATTGTTCAATGTGTTCAACACCAAATCTGAGCTTTGAGGAATGTATTTTTCTTTTAGTTTAGAAGAAAAAAATGATTACACGGATTGAATTCCTTTTTTAATTGCATATTTTTTCTTTAGTTGTAGGATTTTTTGTTATTGTTAGAGCAAACCTCTTATTCAAGGCTACAAAGGAATAAAGAAACATTCTTTAAAATGTAGTAGCATGTCATCATTGGTCTATAAATTTATTAACTTACATGAATATTAGAATTTTGTTTCAGGGAAATTAGGGTCTATCTTTGATTATTTTTTGAGAAGCCTCTTTCATTTGTTACCTGTGCAGCCATTTATAAAAGATTAAAGCTTATATATAGTAAAATCAATGAAGGAGTGGTTTTTTAAAAAAAAATTAATGCATTGTTTAAATCTAGTCTGTGCCTTATTACTACAGAGATAAATGGCTATTTAGGATTACCTTGTTGTTTGTCTGTTAATAACGATGGCTGTCATTTTTTAAAATTGAAGGAAAATATTTGTAGTATAAAAAATGAAATATTTTCAGCTGTAGTCCTGCAGCAGGGCAGTTTTTACTTGCTAACACTTTTGCATTACTTTGGCAATATATTGAATCCTTGATATGGTAATGCAATTTGCAATAAAAAATATCTAATATCAGTGTTTCATCGTACAGAAATCTGCCTTACCTCATAGGCACCAGGTTCCCAGTGCAGCAGAATGGTAGGATATTCTGAAGAGTGCAGGTTGCCTTTCAGGAGTTAAAAAATTATGGTGCTCCTTTTAAGAGTGTCCATATACTTTCAAATCCAGTTCAAAAGCCTATTATAAATTTTGAGCATGCTGAGAACTGCTGCAATGATCTCATTTTTACAGCTTTCTTTTAGGTTTGGCGTTTCCCCAATTTGCCTGATAGCTGGCATTCTGACATATATATGTGTTCAAGTGCTTTCAAATCCAATTAATGCACAGAGTGCAAAATGTAACTCCTGCACCTTTCAGTAATTGTGGGAGTTACTCATGGCATCAAACGAACAGAAAAAAAAAGACAAGTGTGAGGAGATACCGTGGGGTTTTTTGATGTCTTTATAGAGCATCCACCATATTTTGCTCTGAAACCTTTGGGAACTACATACTAACAGATGCAGTACAACTAGATGGAATCAAAAATAATATTTTTAGTAATGTGGAAGAATTTAATTTAAATTTTAAAAGTCTTTACCTAAACACACTGCTAATAACATGGCTCCTTGAGAAGGAAACAGGAAGAGGATGCTCTTAATCTCCCTCTGGAGAAGGAGCCTACATCTCTCCACTAGATAGAAAATACAAAGATTTGCCTCCTAGGGGAATCTCAGCCCTTTGGAACCCCTTGCAAGGCTGCCATATGATAGATGGCATTTTTGCCATGGTATACAAGGCATTGGCAGTAGTGAAATCCATTACTACCTCTGCTGATTATTTTACATTGTGACTCCTTGTTGCTGTTTTCTATTTATATTCTGTTCATTTTATAGGAGTGCAAGGTCATACCCAAACCATGCAGCATCTCTGCAATTCTGTTCTTTGTGGAGATACCAGGCACAGCATTTGATGTTAATCAGAAATGTGCAGATATGAGTTTTTCTGGGGTCTACCGAGTCAGGAGAATGGCTTCAGTGGAGTTCTATGTATTTTGGATCAGTCTGATGGTTGTGAAATTTCACCCTGAAAAATAGTAGTTATATATTTCATTCTTTGTGAATATCAAAATTTAAGGTAATTGAGTGTTTTAAAAACAGGACACAGTGTAACAATATATAGTAAATGTATTAACTCTTTTTTTTTTTATACTTGTTTGCTATTATATGAATGTAATTTATTGTGCCTGCAGCAACCTGAGGACATGCTGGAAAATTAGATGATTCATTTCGAGTGTTTTATCCTAGTGAGCAAAATTTTAATCAGTCAGTTTTCAAATCCCAGCTCTGTTATTGGCACAGTCTGTAAACTTGGCAAGGTCAGAGAAGGACTCTATTGTAGACACAGAGTAGCATCTCAGCTAAATCATTACTGCATATGTTTTATTCTATCTGCATTACGGGATTTTTAAAGAAATAGACCTCTAGAAAGATGCTCCTTGGAGGACCTATGGCAAAGGTAATCTAACAACATAAATTATGAGTATAAGATGAGTATAAGATTTATCTTGAGCTATGGTTGCTATTTCCTATGCAAATTTTTTTACAGCCTCATCTTAAAAACCCCAAACCTGTAACCTAGTACAAAAGAAAGTAAAAATTTTGTAACACATGGACCACTGTGCTAACATTCTCCCAATTTTGTGGCTGCATTGTTCATGGAGCATTTTGAATTTTACCATGCAGTGACCAGGACCCGTGTTATCAGTTTGCTCTACCTCAAATCTTGCTGTTAGCTTTCATCAGGAACATTCTACTTTTAATGATGTGTTGTTAATTCAGAATTGTAAAGCAGTCCAGTATCCAATAATCAGTTGGGTATATCAAATGCATGCTAATGACACTGCAGCAAAAGAAATTTAATTGCCTTAATTATTAGGCAGTAGAAATAACAAGAATGATCATGAAATAAAATTTTCAGAAGTATCCAATGTCCTAATTTTAAAGAGCATAAAGAAGCCTAACATCCATTGAAAGCAAATATAATTAGGTTCCAATACTCATAGCTGGATTTGGAAAATGTGACATAGACTCCCATAAAATGTTGAAAAGCTTTAGCCATGTATAACCATGAAAACTTCAAGATCTTCAGGGTGATAGACTGATACATCCCAGCATTATACTGAGAATGGAATAATGAAACACACTGTACACTGCATTTTTTGAAGTAGGGGTTCAGTATACTTACAAAGCAAATATAAATTTTTTGCTGGCTATCAGAAGTCAGAATGCTTTTCAAATAAACTGGCACATTTAAAAACAGAAATAGAATAAGCCAAAACAGTGAATATTATTTGTAATATAAAAATATTTAAGAGAGTAGAAGTCATAAAACAAAAGATGTTTAAAAGGAATAAAATTTTGCAAAGACTCAGATATGTTTAGTGGAGCGTTAAATTAGGTAAATGTGTAAGCAAGTTGTTACAGACTTTGAGTAGAAAAGGCACAAGTAAATGAATTCTAAGCAGGGAGGGATATTGGATTCCATATATTGTAATACATACCTGTATTTTATATATAAATATGTATACATAAATATATGTATCAATAGGTATATGTCACATATATATATATATATATATATATATATATAAACACGTGTACAAGAATATATGGATATTATAACCACAAAAATCAAATTAGTTAAAAAAAAATTGTAAAGTCATAGATACATGCTGCAGATCTTTCCAAACAGAAGTGCTGCACTGCGTCTTCTCTACTCCCCGGGCGAGGGAGGAGATCCGGCTCCGGCTAGCCCGACATGCAGCTAGCAGCGGGGGACACTCTCCAGATGGGCCTGAGCGTCCAGAGGGTGCCTCGACTGGATGTGCGGAAGAAGCGACAGGCAGAGCAAAGACAAGAGTGGACTCCGCTCAGGGGCACAATCCAGAGTTTATGGCTCCAGGGGAGCCAACCAGGCGAAGACCCCAGGGGAGGGGTTACAGGGGATTATAAGGAAGGGGCGCGGCTAGCAAAGCAACCAATAGGAGCAATGCGGGTGTGTGCAGGAGCTTGACGGACAACAGAAGCAACCAATGGAAGCAAGTTGTGGGCGGGGCCCCAGCCCCTGAACCAATCACCCGGCAACCTGTGGGGAATGTTCTAGAAGGAAGGGAAAGGCTACCGAGTGACGGACAGGGGTCTGGGGAGGGGTGGGGAGAGTGACAAAGGGAAATTTGGGATAAACCAACCAGGGAAGACAGAGGAGAACATGGGAACAGGCGGGAAAGGAAAATTGGGCAGAGCCAACTATGGGGGAAGCTTACATTAATGAGAATACACATCAAACTCAAAACACATCACAACACAGAAGGTTGTATTAAGGCACTTAAATCTGTTGGTAAATTGGAACATCTACAGCAGTAAATATTGTCTCATGGTATATTGCCTTTCTATTATCTAATTTTCATAAATTTTAAATGACACTGCTCTCAAGCCCCCCTTTTGCTTTTGTTTTGCATTACTTATGCTGCACCTGGGGGTTTGGTTTAGTGGTGAACATGGTGGGGCTGGTTTAAGGGTTGGATTTGGTGATCAGAAGGCTCTTGACCGGTTGGACAGATGGGTGGAGAAGAACTGTCTGAAATTCAAATTCAGGGGGAAATTTGAATTCCTGCACCTGGGGGGCAATAACCCCAGGCACCAGCACAGGCTGGGGGCCAACCTCTGAGAAGCAGCTCTGCGGAGAAGGACCTGGGGATCCTGGTGGACAACAGGCTTTCCATGAGCCAGAAGTGAGCCCATGTGCCCAAGAAGGCCAATGGTGTCCTGGGATGCATTAGGAAGAGCATAGCCAGACGGTTAAGGGAAGTGATCCTGCCCTTCTGCTCAGCCCTAGTGAGGCCTTACCTGGAGTGCTGTGTCCAGTCCTGGGCTCCTCAGGACAAGAGAGACATGGAGCTCCTGGAGTGGGTCCAAGAGGTGACAAAAAAGGTGCTTAAAGTACTGGAGAATCTCTCTTGTGGGGAAAGGCTGAGGGAGCTGGGCTTGTTCAGCCTTGAGAGGAGATAAATGAGAGGCACCCTCGTCAATGTCTGTCAGCGTCTGCAGGGAGGTATCAGAGGAGGTTTCCAGGCTCTGCTTGATGGTTCCCAGCACTAGGACAAGAAGCAATGGCAGAAACTGATGCCCAGGAAGTTCTGCCTGAATATGAGGAAGGACTCCTTTACTGTGCAGTGACCACACACTGGAACAGATAGTCCAGAGAAGGCATGGAGTCACTTGTTCAAGAACGGTCTGGACACAATCCTGTGCTATGTGCTCTGGGATGACCCTGCTGGAGCAGGGATGTTGGACCAGATGGCCGATTGTGATGCCTCCCAGCCTGACCCCTTCTGTGATTCTGTGATCTGCCTGTTTTCTTAATTAAAAGTAAAAAAAAAAAAAAGTAACAGGTGTGCAAATTGGAATAAATTCTGGGCCACTTATTCTGACAGATAATTCCGATAATACTTGAATCCTCACAATGGTGCAAATGGAGTGCTGTTAAGGAAACTATCACTCCAGTGTAATCATAGATTTCAGTTTTCCCCGGAAAATAGAGGAGGTTAAGTGAACATGGCTTCTCAGATCTTTTCTGGAACTTTCAAAGCAGATATTCTGGAAGTAGAGTGAAAACAGAGTTTTTGAAACATGCTCTCTTAGTTAGAATTCACTGTAAGGATTTTTGGAATAATTTTTAGTAATGGTCATTACATTGTTGAAAACCATGTCTAAATAATATTTACAGAGATTAAAATCAAAAAGGTGCACATTATGTATCTTATTCTTACTTTCTTGAGTGAATATATCTACTTTATTGAGTCTTTCATTGAGGTCTAGGTTTACTTCTCCTAAATATGAAGTAACTTTTTGGGAATTGTTGCCTTTTTGTTTTTACCTGTTAATTGTAAAACCTCAGATAAATGCCTATGTCTGACTAATAGCAATGCTGCATTTCTTTGAAAGCCCTAATGATGCCACCCTACAAGCAAAACAGCAGCATGCAGTATCATCATATACAGATTGCCCATTTCTGGTCTATTTTTTACCCGTGTCTCTTGCCTTTCTTTAAAATCTCTGCATTTTTAAAGAATTCTTCAAGAGTTGATATATGAGGTTGTAAGAGCTGAAAAAAATTGCTGATCCATTTTAATAAATACTATATTGTCATGCATTTGCTAGCTAATTTATCCAGTGATTCATCAGTTTAGCTTTCAATATACATAATACCATTAAGATTTAGTAGAGCATATATTTGATTCAAAAGATGTATTAGATTTTGTAGGTCCCGACTTCCATTCAACATAAGATGACTTTATCTGTCTCATGAGGATATATGTGATTTCCAAAAGCAATGTATCTGGTTTTGAAAAATCCTGCAGTGGAAAGGGGAAAAAAAAATAATTTATTGCAAGGAACGAAACGTTCAATTTAGAAATCTGAATGTAGAAGTGACCCACATTTATATTAGATTTTCACAGCAAAGCAATATACTGTGCCTGTCTCACATTTTCCATACTGAAAGAAGTATTTTGATCATGATAACTTCACTGCATGTGTTGCCGAGTTCTGAACTGAAAAGCACTTTGCTCTGTAGAATAGAAAAATCAATTTAGCATAAGGTGATCACATTGCACTCTATTTATCCAAGATTACATCAATTTAAAAGAAGATTGAGAGTGAAAGTAATTGTTCTTTTATTAATCCAAGTAGCTTTTAAAAAGAAATCTACTGATTAGGAAGCTCAGCTTGACTTCTAACTTGAATCTCCCAGGACTTATTCTGGGAGGTTCTGATTTCAGTGATGTGTTCGGGTGATATCATCAGCAACTATCTAGCTGAAGTTACAGAAACAAGAGGGAAAAGAGGTTAACATGATCTCTTAATACTTTTCAGCATTAATTTGCCATAGAAAAGTTAATATTTTCAAATGTTCTGCATATATATGCTCTCTTGCCAGCTGGTGATTTAAAAGCTGAAGCTTTAGGTAATTTTTTCACTTTTTAGGGATATAGATTTCTGGTTTTAGTTTGAAAAATTAGCACAGTGCTTTGAAGATGCAGTGCAGTCCCCTATGCACCAAGGTTCCACTGCTGACCCTTCTGAATATTAAGATCCTGCCTCATATCCCTTTACATGTGATATTTTCTGCCAAACACAAGAATAAAAATGAGCTGAAGAAGTGTTAGTTATGTTTCCAACTGCAGCTACAAACTTTAGCTCACTGCGCCTGTGAACATTCCGTTGGATCTGACACTTTTTGATTCATCTCCAGTGAATCAAATAATGCAGCTGCTGAAGCAGGGTCATGCAGTCTCTACAGGCTTTTGTTCATTTTTGTTCATTTTATCTTAAGAAAACCGCTCAAAGAACCTTGTAGAATCTCACACAAAATTCAGCCATTTAGGGAAAAAATGGCAAAGAAGGCAGAAGTCTTTATGCAGTAATCTAACCAAACATTTTCTTACCTTTTGGGGAAGAATGGTGGTCTGAAAACCACAGAGTTGCTGATTTATGGGTATAATTAAAAAAATTGCAAGGATCTCTGTAATGTAGCAAATCCGTGGCTTCTCTGTCCTAAGTGTCAACTTCTCCTTGGACTGGGACCTGTCTCTGCTTTCTGTCTCTTTGCAGGCACAGCTCTGTCCAGCTGTACCCCAGCCTGTAGGGGCATAACCTTGCACCAAGGGAGCAGAACTTGTACTTTTAGTGAAGTCAGGTGCTCTAGCTACTTTGGTCTTTTTTATGCGTTTTGATGTTGGCAAAGAGAAAATTTATGGCAAACTAAGCTCCTTTATGACACCAGCAGAGTGAGGTGCATACTTGGTGGTTTAGTAAGTGAGATGTAAGAGAAGACTTACAAGGACTGGTAAAATCGAGTATTAGTGTAGAGATACTGTTTCATTTATTTCAAGATCTCAGTCTGCAAAATGCTCTGCTGCCTTGAAATATATGTGCCATTTTCTACATAAGGCAGCAGTGCTACGTAAGGTAAGGGTGTGTAAGGCCATGTCCCTGTTTTGTAAGGCTGTACAGAAGATCAGTGACCATGACTAATAGAGTGCTTGTGCTTTTTAACTTATTTTTGTTGCCAAAAGTAGTGCTTTGGTCATATTTTACATCATGAAAATTCCATTGGAGATAGTCAGCTGGACTATCAGTGAGTAGAGCCAGCCCTCAGGTATTGCACAGAACCTGCAAAGAGGTTCCGAGGAAAGAAATCTTATCATATTTGAATTAATTCTTAGGTCTTCAACTTTAAATTGCATTTGGCTTTGAGATGTTGAATTGAAAGGTTTTCATGCGTTAAATTGTTTCTGAGTAATTCTAAATTATAGGTTCACCACAGTTGAAGGTATAACAGATGACCAGGAAAGCAAATATTTTTGTTTTTCTCTTTCCTTTCCAGAACTAATTGGAGAGCTTTGTGCCTTTCAGAATTCCACTCCTTAGATAGTTTTAGGCTAGAGGATCTGCTAAGTGAACAATGCAGGTTTCTCTAGAATGAATCTACAGCTATTGTGGCTTCATAGAGACATTTTGATTCCCAAAGAATTGATAACAAAAGTAAATGTGATTTTCCACATTTTATGGTAAGGCAACGTGAATGCTCTTTAGAATGGCTACTAAAGGCATCTGATTGGCCAGGACTAGATAGACTAGATAGACTTCTTTACACATTGTTAGAGAATTAGATTTTAAAAGGCATACTTGTCCCTGGAAATTTATGATGAACAATTTCTACTCCCTTTAGCAACCTGCTTAGTTAGTCTTCAACTTGAGATCAAAAGTAGCTAAATGACTCATTGTGGGGGATTTCTCTATTAGTATGATATCCTATCTGGATTCTGGTACTGATCTTAGAGTTGTGGAGGTAATATTGCTCTAAATATTTGTTGAACTGATCTGTAAATCTCAAATTCACACTTCCTAGAACTTTAGTTTTTTAGAGTATTTAGATAAACAGAAGTGTTGACTTAAAAAAATGATGCAAATATGCTGTATCTCAGGATTGGGGTTTTGAAAGAAAGATTATTCTGCACCTCAGAATATTGAAAGACCCAATTTCAGAAGGTTTTGAGTGTGAATGTTGTTTCTGAACAACTTAAATTTAGCTTTTTTGTGTTATGTCTTGAATTTGGTGCTTCATTTGGAAGAAATTCTCTGCATATCTCTATGGCATAGTTAACAAATATCTATGTCTAATAGAAACTACTGTACACATCACTGTAAATAGTGATGATTTTTACCATCTCTTAGGAAAGCTTCAGAAGTTCTGTTTTGAAAGGTTAAACTACAGATTCTCTGAGCTGCTACTAAAATCTCCCATAGATTTTTTTTCCTTCAGACTACCTTTGCTTCTCCTTTTCCTCCATTTGTCAGCCACATCTATTGTATTTAATTTCGTATTTCTCTCATGCTGGACATTTCCTAGTTATGTGTCTTGTTGCTAACATCATTCCATCTCAGATGTGTCTGTGATGTGGTAACTATTCTGTTGTAATATTTTCCTGCAGTACTGTTTTTATCCTATATTTTCTTTTCCATAGATTCCTTTATCTTTAGTCTGACATGATGCTATTCTTTCTCCAGCAGCTTCAGATATTTGCAGCTGACCCTATAGTTTCCTCTTTTTTTCTTAGCCTTTAACATTTGCAGTTGTACGTCAAGCTGATATTTTTATTTCCCAAGTGTCTGCTAGAGCTAATACCATTTTGGGATTGATCTGCAACTTTGCAGAAAGTAGCATTGCTGTGATGCCATTGCTGTACTTTCCTGCAGTGGCCACAGAGTGCTTTTGCCTCTACTTTCCCATTAAAAACAAAAAAACCAAACAAACTACCTTACCCCCACCTTCCCTCAAAACAAACCAAAAGCCTGGGCACAGTTTTCTTGAAAGAACCTTTAAGGGAAGCCTGACACCTCTTAATTTAAAATGTTAGTTGTTTAAATATACTAGATAAGCAAAGCTTTCAGAAAATGTTGCTTTCATTGTAGGATTTCATTGTTGTGTACCTTCCTACCAGCTAATTTTCAAACATATTGTGAGAAGCAATGCCTTTAATGACACCACTCCAAGGTTATTCCTTGCTATTTAATAACTGGTAGGAATGTACTAGGGAGCACAGAGAGAGTAAGTCTAACCTGGGTTAAAATAGTAGTTTGGAGGTAAAAACAGTGCAGTCAATTTACAAAGAATTGCAGGTTCATTTCTTGGAGATGTCCCAGAAAAATAAGGGCCTGCTTACTGCAACTGCTCTAACAAAATCCTTCTTTGACTAAATACTGCTCCTTCCATATTTTCATTTTCAAGAATCAGATCAGGGGCTCCAGGATCATTTTGATGAAGAAGTCATCTTTTCAATGATTGGAATTAAGACGTTTCTCACAGAGTCTCCTGCTGCTCAAGCAGTCATTGCTTCTGTAAGGAGAGGTTACCCTGCAGTGATGGTATCAAACTTTCCTGCTTCCCACAGTGCATTCAGAGGTCAACTGCAATGAGAATACAGATGTCTGTCTGACAGAATAAAAGGGAAACTGCAATCTTCTAAATCATCACGGAAGAGGTAAAATTTGATGTCTTAGGAAAATGCCATTTCTTTTTTTTTGTTCAGATAGGAGGATAAGTGAACAGGTTATATTTTTGAAAATCCTTGGGAAAAGGGGGAGGTAAAGGCTCTGCAGAATTTGCAGTCACAGAAAGTAATGCTGGTTTTAGTTGGAATTGCCACAATGTGAAATTTGAAGGGGAACTTTCTTTATGCATTCATATTTTTAAAAATTATTTTCATCTGTGTTGTAATTCTGAGACGATTTTTGATAAAAATAACCTATGAAGCTTTAAATTCAGGGTCACTGATATCGAACAAAGTCTTTTTTTTCAAATATAAGTTAAGTCCATATTCAGGAAGAAAATGGTTCTGCCATAAACCTAAATAATTTGATAATTTTTATCTTTGCTCCCTTTCTTCCTTCCAATTTGCTTCCTACCAGCTATTTATCATGGAACCTGCTGTCACAAAAAATATTGCATTTTATATTTTACATAATTATAGATTTATTCTCTCTACATATTTTCTCTACCTCCAGAAATTATCTACATTGTTATTATTATTTATTGCTATAAATATTACCATGTATCAGACAAAATAAAATCATCATAATCTAAAATAAATTACTACAGATTAATATTTCATACTGTTGTTTCTAACAGAGAATGTTTTAAAAATACAAAAAGAATTTATTTGGAAACATCACACAGAATACTTCAGGCTAATAATAAGCAATATTTAAACCTTTAAAAATGAAGCTGAGGCTGAAAACCTAACAAATTAAAAGTATTTCTAGGTGATTAGTCACTGTGTGTACAGTACTTTGAAAGGAAATGATCTATCCTTGGTTAATTATGAGTGTCCTTGGGATTATTAGATGCAGTCTGAAGAAATATGAAAACACATGTATGTTCATTTTAATTTCTGACACCCCTCTTACCCTTCTGAGTTTTCCTTGCCCCCAGTTCTCTCAAAAAATATATTTTTAAGAAAGCTGGCTCACCTACCCTTCTCTAGGAAGGGAGGATTCACTTAGTACACGGTCTGTCTTTACATGCTGCTGTTTCTCTCTGTTGCAATTTATCTTTTCTGTTGCAGTGGAATTTCGGAATGCTTCTATTTTTCAAAGATTCATCGAATTCAAAGCTGGAAAAATAATGGAGACTGGCTTCCTGCATAACCTGTCTGAGGAACTCTTGCATGATGCTGTCACTTTTGAAATGTATTTTTTAGATAAACATTGAATCTTGATTTATATGTTCCAGATTATGGAAAATCAAGCACATGACTTTTATCTTGCAACAGGTATCTACAGTGTAAACAAGTACACTTCATTTTAATTCTACGTGTTGGGTTTTTCTGTCTGATTAAAAAGGCAATTGCTATTTGAAGTCTCATATAGGCTCACACAGACTGTGATTTGTTGCACAAAACTTCTCCTGATATTACAGAATGTTTTCTCTCTTCCTGTAAGTAAGGAGAAAAGAAATTGATAGTAGGCATACCAGGTTTATAAAGTTTTTTGTGTTTTTTTTTTTTTGGTGTTTTTTTTTTTTTGGGTGATACAGTAAGTGTTGCTGGTTTCAAGCAAACAAGCAATTTAATTTTAACTGAAAATTGATATTGGCTATATGTGGCAAGGTGGCTCTAAAGGAATCATCCTTTCAGCTTTCTCTGTATTCTTCTTTATTTCCAATGTTGTGGTTTAAAAAAACCCACAGACCCAAACCCCAAACCCCACACCTCCAACCTCTTATCCTCCCATTTAATGTCTCCATATATAGTTTCATCCTCCATTCAGATCTGATTTTATCTTAACCCTCCTTTGACTGGCTGCTCCAGATCCCTTTGTCCCTCCTTAATGAAGGGATGGAGAAAGAAAGTATATTCTTCATATTGTTTTCAGGTGGTGATTAAACATGTGTCTTTCCTGTCTGGTCTGAACATGATTGGTGGTAAGGCAACATTTTCTCCTTAACTCTGGTGTTGGCTCTTTTCCTGATTTCTTGGAAATTACCACTTCCAATCTCTCATTCTAAGAGCAATGATATCCTTCATATTGATATTCACAGGAAGCAAGTGAAAACACCTTCTACAGCTACAGAATCGAACTATTGATGAGTTTAAGTTGCCATCTATCTATATGAATTCTGTATACACAATATGCACAAGTTCCTCTAAACACCTCAGACTTTTATATATCTCCTTCCATATTTTCTGCTGGTTTACTCTGAGCCTCTTTCAGCATGAACAAGTATTTTCTAGCATTCTCTTGATTAAACTAAGCATATTGATCTTATCTGGATTTAAGGCAGAATTTTCAGGTGTCAAAATTTGCTTTAATTGACTTTTAAATATTTTCAGTTCCTTCATATATCTTTAAAAATTCAAACCCTGTTGTAGTGCATACTTAAACTATTTCGGTTCAAATAGTTTCTCCCAGTTCTCCTTATAGTTAAGTGTTGGTTCAGCCCCAGGCTTCCCATTACCCTTCTGATTGGTCCCCTGTTCCCCAAGTTCCAAGTTGTCAGTCATATTCCTCCACCCGTTACCATTGTTTTTTGTTTAGTCATTCTGTTGACCTCTCCTTAAGTCCCTGTCCGTTACCTAATGACTCCACTCCTTTTTCCAGAATGTTCTCTCCTTCACATTAGGTGATTGGACCAAGGGCCAACACCCCACCCCATTCTGTTGTCCATTTGTTACCCAGGACATCAATTATGTTAGCACCACCCTTTTTGTCACTCCTCATTGGTTCACTCAATGTAGCTGCCCCTTTGCTCCACCCCCTATATACGTCACTGTTCTCTGTGATCCTTGTCTTTTGTTCGGCTGGCCTCCCTGGAGGAATAAATTCTCTGGACTGTGCCCCCGACTCAAGACCTTCTTTTCGTTACCTTGCCTCTCGCCGTCACTTGGCTCCTGCCGAGGTGCTACCTGGAGCCCAGGGTTGCTTACCCGAAGCTAACCTAGGTAGTGGCCCCCACTGCCACTTGGGCTGCGTGTCAGCTCCCACCTGGCACAAGTCTCCTCCCGGGGCTGGGAGTAGAGCCTTTACGGATGCAGCGCGGCAAAACCCCAGACTAAACAGAGTGTTCTGGCACTGGTGACCTGAGTTTTTGAATTGGGAAATAATGAAAATAATCTGCTTCTTTTTGATATCCCTTTACTTCCCCAAGGATAAAATCAGTTTATTTAGACGCAGCATTGCCCTGGGAGTTCACAGACAGTTCCTTGCCCCCTACAGTTTCAGAATCATTTTTTTTTTCAGTGTTCCATCCTATAAATATGACCTGCATTCCCTGTGCCTAGATTTATGTCTTTGTGTTTGTCTTTATTAAAATTTATCTTGTTCAAATGAAGCCACCTAGCCAGCTGGGACAGGTTGTTCTACAGAACATTTGCCTTATTACTTGCCACTCTACCATTTTTTACATGCTCTTCAAGTTTTACCAGCAACCACTTTGTATTTTCTTGCAGATCATTGAAAATGATGCTTAAGATTTAGATGCTGGCTAGTCCATATTTAAAATGCTGGTTAATTAAAGAGACATTCCTATAGACTCCTATATAGCCGAAGAGGAACGTCGAATGTATTTTTAACCACTATAGATAATAAAAAATTTATAATTTTAAGAATGTGTAATTAAAATTATATTTTTAAAATAAACCATAAAATTAAAATACTATTTTAGTCCATTGTGTTTAATTAAATTAATTTCTTGAAATATATATTTTATACTCCTCACTCTGAGAAATCAGCAAGAACGTGGTAGCTCAGAATTATGGAAATAAGCCAAATGCTTTACAGTCATGTAAGTACAGTATATTAACCAATTTTCTTCTCTCAAGCTTGCAGCCAGAGTGCTCAAGGTACAATCCTCCATTTCCATAAAATCAATTAAAATTTTGGGGAAGATAAGAAAGCCACATTTCACAATTCTTTTTTTCTAATGGTAGGATATAAGCTGACAAATGTTATTTAAATTTTAAAGCAGCAGTTTATTCTAAGCTTGCAGAAGATTAGTGTGTTATAATGTCCCTGCTGGGCTATGAGAAATGAAATTAGAAATAGAAAATGGTGTCGGGTATGCTGGTTATGTGGGTGCTGGTGCCTCTGTCTCCATGTTGGTCAGCTCCTAATGAAGCAGATCCAAAACAGAGTGAGCTGACCTATGACGGAGCTGACCCAAGACAGGGCTGCTGCAGTCCCTTGTCCCTCACACTGCCCAGAGTTCTGTGCTTTGTGTCAGTGTCCACCTGTGGAATGCAGGCCTGAGACCTTAAACTACCTCAAAACTCTGAGGCTGGTGATGATGTTGATGATGATGATGATGAGGCAGAAACCTGGACAGCTGGGCTGTGCAGTGTGAAAGTATGGTCTGAGCTGAAGAAGGTCAGAATCAAGTGCAAATTTGATTTAGCAGCCTGTGTGATTTTTTTTTTAGGCTGTTTTGACTCTCCATTTTGTAAACTCAGTCACATAATTTTTCAGTTCAGTTCTTTGACTGGCAGGGTCTTAAAAATATTTGGGTTTGTCTGGCTCTGTTTTCTGCTGGAGTCAATGGGACTTAACTTCCTCTCAGTGATGGGAGGGGAAGGAGTTATTTACTCAACTGCAACATTTCCTTATGGAGTTTGTGCTTAAAAATTGTTCAAATGCATAAACAGCTGTAAGAAGAAGAGATAAATCATTCTTTATTTTATTGCCCATTAATTTTGTCATGCAGGCACCATCTTAGTGGTGATTTTTTATTTGTAATCAACAAAACTAAGCTCAGTGAGCAAACAAATTATGCAGAGACGTGTGATGTAGCAGGCATTTACAAAGGGAAGTGACATGCATTCACAGATAATTTTTTCTGCAGGTAGATGATTAGAAATTAAATACATGTTGTTTTCCATAGAAACCTAAAAAGAGTGGTTCAATCAGATAAACAACTTATAGGTGTTATGGGCCACAAAATTACCTACACAATACCCCAAGCTGCAGGCAAGCCTCCCTTCAGTAATTCACACTGTTCTATCTTTTTAGAAATCTAAGTTCTTTGGCGCTGCAAACAGAAGTATTTAATTCATTTCTGTAACTACATCTTGAGTCATTTCTAATCAGTTTTCAGTCTGAACATTTTCCTGAAACTCGTCTCAGCCAGCCAAATCTTGGAATTGCTTGGAATGTCTTCTACTCTTTCCCTCTCCTTTATTCCACTGCCACTTTCAATACTATCCTTCCTTTCAAAATACTATCCCTTGCAGAGTTTTGTGAAATTTCTTCTGGTTTTCTGCCCACCCCTCTACCTAACTTTACAGCATCTCTTTCAGTACGTTTCTCTTCACACTGAGAGTGCTGCAGCTTTTCTATCTGTTCCCCCTATACGTGAGTCCACAACCATTTTATATAGGTGACTTATTTCTGACCCATCTCCTGCAACTACCAGTCTTGGTTCTCATCACCCATTTTGTCAGGATTCCTGTCTCCAGCTTTACTGACCTCAGACTACATCTCTCCAGATCATCTGTAGAGACTATTGTATCTCCTCAGCCCTCTTATTGTCTCTTTCCTTCTTGCTAAATTAAATTGTTTCTATTCATTACCTCAAGTTTCTTCCAAAGCTCTACTTTTGTCCTATGTACTTTTACCTCAGCTAAATCAGCAGTGATTTCTAGGCCTCTCTAATGAAAAGAAATATGATGAATGCTGCTTTTGTGCCTCTCTGATGCCTGACAAGATCATATCCTTCTTGAAACAAGGAAGACTTACACATGCCTCCTAGAGCTGGTGTCAAATAAAATGTCTCACATAAATAATTAATTTGTAATGTTCAAGGAAAAGGCAGTTGAGGATGGCTGCATTTTCTTCCTTTTCCCTTTTATTTCATGTTGCCTGTCTTTGATTATAGGTGCTTTGAATTTGGGATTGAACGTCTACACAAGTTTGGAGAATGAATAGCCCAATATGGAGATAATGCTTTTAGGAAAGATTCTCTTGACTTATGAAGAACAAACTCCATCACAGTATTTAAGTATTTAAAGTACTATTACTTGCTGTGTTTATTGCTGTGTTTAGCACATATAGCCAAATAACTTCTAGCTGCCTTCTTCAAAGTGCAGTGTTATGGTAATTTGTATTAAAATTCTTGAAAACTCACATGATTCTCCTGATTTACATAATTTTATTGATTTGGCATCAGTAAACCAACAAAGCTCTGGTGTAAATATCACACAGCACCTGTAATTTACTAAGAAGAAGACAACTTTGTTTCTGACCATTGAAAAAATTTTGCACTGAGCCCCAAATAAGGGATAAAGGAAGGAATGTGGCCCTTTCAAAGGGATAAAGTCAACATAAGAATGAAAATCTCTCTTATTGCATCTTGAACAGTGTTGGTGGTAGAGGAAGTCACAAGCTTCAAGGAGCCTGTAACAAATTCCAGTTAAGGACAAACCTCTTGAGGGAGGTCTCAGATGAGCTTAGTTGTAAAAGACCTTTAGGGTATTCTCTCCTACTTAAGAGAAATTGAGGCCTTGTAAATGCACCCCTCTTTTGTGGTATAGCAGCCTGCAGCAAAACCAGGCTCAGTGTTCACATGCATGAAGGACTCTCTAAAATACTGTGCAAATACTACAGTAATTCACCTCTGCTGAACTACCTATAGATAATGTCTGTAAAATGATTGTCAATTCAATTTTATTTTTCATCAAAGCTCTAGTAATTTTCCCTTTATGAACTTTACAAAATGCACCAATACAGTGATCCTGGTTAGAACAGGGACATACTCCATATGCTTTCTGGATAAGACAGGGATCTCTGTATTTCCTATCTGTGAGCTACTGGTAGAGCTGCAGGTGTGACAGATTTTAAATAGCAGTAACAGATTTTAAAAGTAATTACAAGTATTTGACGACATTCATCCATGGCATAATGGGGCAGCTGTATGATTAGATTGTCCTTAGAAAATTGAATTACCCTAATAAATGTAAATGACTGTTATTTAAATGGAAGACTATTTGCATAAAATAGGCCAATGTTAAGTGACAGGCCACTGAATAGATGTGATGTCTAATCTGAGAGTTCTGGGTCAAAAATGGATGGATTCTTTACAAAAACTTTCATATTTGGACGCTAACCCTATAAATACAAATTTGGTAGTCAAAAGGAGCTTCAAGACCTAAAAAATTGCAGCTCAATGTATTAATTTTTATTTTTCATTTTTTTTCTATAAGAACAAGCTAATGTTTGTAATTAATTGCAAACAAAGTCAACAATTTCTCATAAGTGGAAATGAAAAGAATAAAAAGTCAGGTGATGACATTCGTTTTAATAATGGACTTGGGACTCTTCTGAGATAGCTGTTTGATTCACTGTTATCTTATTCAAGATCAAGGGCTTGGAGATAATTCAGTGCAACAGAAATAAGTATCAACTACGAGCCCCTTAATAACAAATGTATTCGTTTTATCAACAGGAATGTGACAGGCCCATTTCTTCCCAGAGGCTTTCTGTACCTTACTGAGGATGAGAATCAGCTCAAACTGTTGTGAGGTCTCCCTCTGTTTTGGAAAACAACACCAAACCTTGTGACACCCAAATGTTTTGGAAAGAAAAGTTTTCCAGCAAGAGCCTTGGTTAGAAAAATGGTTGTACAAGTTACCTGAAAGACCACTTCCTGTAAAATTCAGTCCTACATTTCATGAGAAACCTGTCAAGATTTGCAAGGCTTGCATGTACCTATCTCCACAGACAGCTGTGGGCCAAGAGGTGAAAGGCTTTTTCTTTCACGTGTAAGTTTTTAAACATGAGGAAGTTCAGTGCTTTACTCTTTGCCCACTTGCTGCCTTTTTTGTCATGAGGCCACATTCTCATGTGGCCACATGAAAATGACATTGGTACTTTTGACATTGGTACTTTTCCCTGCTCATTAATAGATTTATGGAGCTCATGAGCTACACCATAATCTTCATGGTCTATAAGATATAGTGTAGATTTGTTTATGAATAATAATCACTAACAAAACTGCAAATAATAGTGGGTAGAGGAGACTGATACTGTGATGCATAGTTAAATATATAAGTGATCCTTTCATAAAAGATGATGTGGAACTTGCACTGATTCATTTGATTAGCTGAGTTTGGGCCCAGCAAGGAGGTGTTGACTGATACCTGCCAACTTATTGCATAGTTTGGGTAGTTGTCTCTTGGAATGAGACAAGATGAGAGTGTTTCTGGAGAGAAAGTGTCTAAGGCAAAGTTGTTTCTAGAAAGACAATTCCTAAATGACAGAGAAAATGGAAGAAAAGAATTGCTGAATGGCAACAGCAAAGGGGGAAAAAATTCTGAAATTTCTATTTTCATGAACATTTACTTTCTTCCAGTTTTGGTACCCTATTCCTTGAGTTAGAAACCTAGTGGTAGCTTAAATTATCCTTTTTTTCTGGGCATCTTTTTCCTTGCACTGGTAAAAATGTAAAATACACAATGTTAGCTCTACTCTGGCTCAGTTAAAATTACAGTTCTCTAGTAGATAATGGGTCAGGATTCTCTCAGAGATTAAGCTTTCTCCCCTAAAGATAGCTTTCTGAAACCCTGAATTATACTTGCCAAGGTGAACAGAGTTATTAGGTTGCATCTCTTTTAATATTTTCTTAATTTGAGGGTCCTTTCTTCTGTAATAGAAGGGTGAGGTAGCTACAGAAAGATTAGCCTGAGCATAACTGTATCAGCACTCTGTGGTAAATTTTCGTGCTCATCGTGAAATCTCTGTTTCTACATGGTGGAGTAGGCTTGAGCTGCTACTAAAGTGAACTCAGAAAAGGTTCAGGGACTTCTAAAAAAATAAGACCTCCTGAGCATGTTCACTAACCTAACTGAATATTTCAGCAGACTCAACGCAATTATTCATCAGTGCTGGACTGGCTCAGAATATGTGAGTAGTCTCCTTTTCTTTGCCATGTTTATAAAACTGCCCCAAATTCCATTAAATAAAATTTTCCCTAAAATAATCAGTTTTATAACTGCCCATAACCTTCAGAACTAACCTTTTTAGATGCCTGAGAAATGGGATCTCCTGAGCTTTCCATGAAATCATCAGAAATGTGTAATGCATTAGGATTGTATTTGTTTTACTGCATAAATACAAGCAAGCAGATCTATTCATTTCCATAGTGCTCTCCTCCTCATTAAGATTTTCTAAAGACACTGTTGTTTTTTTTCCTAAATGTAAGTGGCAGAGAAAAGTGTCCCAGGCATGTAATTTTAGTAGTGTCTTCTTCCCTTATGACTCATTACTGCTGAAATCAACACAACTTGAGAAGTGCTCAGGAACTTCAGTAGCTCTTTAATGTTTTCAAATAGTAACATCTGTGCATGTTTATGACTTTATGCTCTGCCTTAGTGTTGGCCTTGGCCAATGATTCTGGCTGTTAAGTGGTTGTACTTTCAGAGAGCAGGGTCCCTGCCCTTTGCAAGAAGCAAGAGAATGCAATTACTGAATATTTAATTGAGCAGAACAGTGGCAATGCTGCAGGAACAGACCTGCTTTTATCAGAGCAGGTGATTTACATGTTTGTTTAGAACTTGCATACATTCAGAGGTCACTGATACGCTACTGAATTTTTGTTTTCCCCACAAGTGACCAAATCTTTTCCTTTTGCTCTCTACCTTCCCTTAGAGACAATGATGCTTCTGGATGTGAACATCTCTGCGTATTCTCGCAGAGAATCTTATTGTTATTAATATTTCAGCGTGCCATCTAATATGATGGCTGGCTGATGGCAGAAGAGACACAACGGGAGAGAAGCAGTAGAGGTGAAGAAAAGGTTGGCTTGAAGACATGTAGTGAGAATGGGAGAGAACAGATCTCAGGGACCACTAGCGACATGAAACACCCCTTCTTTAGGAGATGGCTGGAAGGGAATCTGCAACCACTCTTGCTTGTACTTACATAGACAGTATTGGCTGCAAAAGCCATGGAATTAGTGTTAATGTTAAGTCTAATAACAGATGTGTACCTGATATTCACAATTGTAGCTTACTCCAGTTTATCATGGGGAAGTTCTGGATGTCCTGTAAAGTTTTTCCATGTACTTGATCATAAATACAGAAATCTTGAAAGGTTTGTGACAACAAAAGAAGTTTTCTGCTTGATTTCCACATTTGAAATTAAAAGTCTCCAAGGAAAATTGTAGATTGAGGAGCTAATGACATGTTACTAATTACAAGAACTAAGAGACTGAAAATTGTACAACTTGTAGGAGAATGGGTTCAGGGTAACTCCATTTAAAAGAGATTGAAAACCCGAGGAAATATCAGAAATGGAGACCAAAAATATAACTAACTAACTAAAAATATAACTAACATCGCCTGGGGAATGTGTGAATTTACTGATGACACTGAAAGAAGGAAACTTTTACCTTTGTTAAACAAACATGAGCTCATTTTGAATGCAAAAGAGACATATATGTTTTACCTTCAAATTACAGGTCACACCTGTACTCCATACACCATTTTACTAAAATTAAAGGGCTTCATTTGTTTTCTTCCCAGTACTTTTCACTTCTGGCAATGTGCTGAACTGGCATGATGGGGCTTATTGGAATGAGCATCTTCAATTTCACTTTGCCCATACTGTAGTTGTGGTATGATTATGTGGATATTAAAATCAATAGAAATCTTTCAAATTCATCAACACAGGACAAGATATAAAACATTGCTAAAGTTAGAATATGTTCATTTGGGGAATAAATAGGAAGTAAGCACGGAGGCAATAATTTTATTGTTTGAGGAAAGCTTCTAAAGGGAGCAGTGGGAAAGAGGTGGTAGTTACATGTACATATTTGAAGGCTAAAAAATGTTTTTGCTATCTTTGGTACTTCTGAAACAATTGCTGAATTTGTACATTCTTAGTAAGATCTTTTCTAAAGCAATTTTGGTGTGCTTAAAAGGGGTCAAGATTTCTCACTTCTGGTAAATATAAACCAGACCTATGTAGAGTGCGTGGTCCACTCGCATAATGGTTTGGAGTCTAAAATTAAGTGCAGAGTGGCACTGGAGAAGATGCGTGTTTGCAGTATGTGCATATATTATTTGTTTTCCTGAGAAGTTTCTCATACTTTTGTAGAAGAACATGATGTTTTAGTGTCTCTTGAATTGGCTGTGCCTTTATGTATAAGAACAAAAGTATTTCAAATTTTTGTTGTATCTCTGGCTTTTTTGTAGAGAGAATAAGTGGTTTTCTGGGATTGACTCTTGAGTAGAGCTTTGGAGAGCTTTCTATCTTTCAGGTAAGACCTGGCATGACTGACTGGACTAATAATTGTTCTTCCTTTCAAAACCGAATAAGAAGCTGATTTCCTTTTACAGGCAATATGTTGTATTTACTGTACATTTCTTACTGTAAACTCTTTGAGAAATTATAATGTTCTGCAAAATCTAGAAATAGGTGTTCTTCTGGATTGGTTATTTACATTTGTTTTTATGGAGTTCACTATTGTTTCTTCAATATATAAATTATTCCCAAGATTTCACTGAAAAATACAGGATGACCTTTCTTGGCAATGACATATTTGAGAGACATACATTCTTACAGATGAACTGAACTGTCCTTTTCATATGTATAAACTTATTAGTCTAAACTCCTGGGGTTTATTTTCTTATTGATTTTAGTGGTCAAACACATATCTTATTCTTTGATCAGCCCCTACACTAAAACATTACTGAAATGCTGTAAAACACTATTGAAAAGAAAACTAAAAAAAACAAACACCCAGAAACAATACCCTTTTAAAACTATCCATTATGCAATAACCCACCATATCTACAAAAAAGAGCAAGATCTTCAGTTGCTTTGACCTAAGCACAGTGGTGATAATTTACAGAAGCTGAAAAGCTGATCCTTTATGGTTTTGATAATTTGAAAAGTTTACAAAATGTCCTTTTAAATAATTTTAAAGGCCTTTTAGTAATGTTCCAAAATTGTTGACAAATCTTAGCCCTTGAAGGAATATTCTTAGTGGAACATTTTCAATTTCAATGTGATATTAAAATATCGGTAGGAGAATATAGAGGTCTAAATGTGTGGTTTTAGAGACTTATTTTATCTGTTTAGCAGGGTAATTATATTTGCCTTGCATGAGCACAATGAAATGGCTCCTGAGAGAAAACATTTTAGCTCTAACACAGAGCTTTGGCTGCTTTTTTCCAGATATTCTTAAAAAGAGAGAAAATTTTTGTTTATGCAAGACCTTGCATTTGCCCCTGCTTCCATCCACCCAAATAGCACAAACATTAATAAATTCACTAAAATATTTATTTGATGGTTTTGAATGGTTTCCCTTGTTTGTTATCCTTTATCCTGCACTTCTTGTGTGGACCTGGACAAACAAGAGAAATGTAATCATAATGAGGGGAGGAAGTAGGGGGTAACAAAGATGACCACCAGAAAGCAGAAAAAGCAGCAGGAGAAGGCAACTGCCTGCAACTCTTATTTTGCATTGAGGTCAACAATCCTGATATTTTTGGGCTTCTTTTTTTGTTTACATTGAGTTTATCTGCACCTTTGTGACAACCTTTTTTTTTTTGGATATAACACTGTTAACTGAAAATACTTGTACGTGTCTGTTACAATCTCTTTGGAATTTCTTTTTTGCCTTCTCTTATATCAGGCTCTAAATGATCTTCAAAAATTTCAGGAAAGCTCATTTAGTCTTCCAAAATCCTTGTGATTTCATTCAAGGTTCCACTGGTGACACTCCCAAGGAAAAATAAATTCACAAGCCATACTTGTGAATTCCTCTTGTGTTGCTTTCAGTGTAACATTTTTCAGCCAGTGAGTCTCACATAACCTTTCCCTCTTACTTGTGATTCACAAACAACCTGAGATCAGCCTCCTGACCACTACCAGAATGCATTATAAAAACTATGTAAGATTTAAACTCAGGCTTTAAATAATAATCTGATGGGGTTTTTTTTTTGGAAGTTTAACATGTCTCAGTAATAAGCAGAATTTCGTACCATGCCTCTGGAGGACAACCCTCCTCAGTGGGTGTCACAAGGTATTGAGGTAAGCAAGAAGTTAAATACATTCAACACTGATGAATTCTGATAAGCCTCTGATAATTTCCTATACATACTCTATTCTAGATCTTAATGAACACGATTCTGGCCATTAAATTAGTTAAATAGGGGAAAAGAAACATTCCTTACAAGATGTCCTACTTAAAAACCAAGCTCAGTTACATACATGAGTTATGATAGTGTTTTTCTCTCTGTGAATTTCTTGATATCTTTTGATAATAACTGAATCCTTGTGACCATGGTTGCACCACGGGTGTGGGGAAAAAAGTGCTGCAGTTTTAAAAGCTCTTTGTATTACTGTTGGCTGCAACACTTCTCTGTAGTCTTTTTTCCAAGCCAGAACTGAAACTAAGCTGTGCTTATCCCATGGAGGCTCCTGTGGCTCTTAGCTACTTCACAACAGTTCTAGGAGCTGTCCATGGGAACAAATTTGTTCCCTGGGATTAGAATGTGTTATGTGTCCAGCTTTTTTGTCCATGCAAAATTAACAATCATCAAGCAGCTAAGTTAAAACATGCTAGATAAACTTATTTATATTAAATGCATTTATATATTTAATGGAGCGCCAAAGCACAATCTCCATGACTGAATTAAAATTCAGCTAATATACGACTGGTACTCATGAACAGTGAGGAGCTTTCAGGAATTGATTCTTCAAACAGAAAATGCTTCTTTATTTCTGAAAATTACCCAACTCTATGGGTACAAACCACATTGTTTAATGGTAAGATTAATGAAACATCTGGAACTGACAGAAGTAGTCTGCAGAGCAGGAATTGAACAGATGAGGAGACAGATTGGTATGGCTGTGAAGAAGCAAAAGCCAGGCCAGCCTGCTCCTACCCATCCAAGAGAGAATGAAGCTTCACAAAAGTGTTTTTCCTGGTCTCGCTGACACCCATGATTCACACAAGAGCTGCAGCATCTCTACAGGCAATGCCACTTGCCCAGTGTTCTTTATCAGAATGGAAAAATCTGTGTTTCACGGTGCTACCATAGAAAACACTGGTTTACTTTCATTCTTGGGCTTCCGCACCCACAATGCCAGCACGAGCCGCAGCTGATTGCAGCCACAATGACAGAAGTCAGTCTGTGAACAGCCAGAAGGAAGCCACCAATGTATCTTCCATTCTGACAAAACAATTTTTAGATTGTAACAACTTTAATCACATTAATAAGGACAGTTAATTTAGAAATTATAGTCTTAAACATTAAAAAGTCACAGACCCAAGAGCTAATATTTATTTAAATGGTTACTTTTGTTATAGGTAGTAACTGATAAGGCCTAATTGATAACTGAGAGAGGCAAATTAAAATTAAAAGAAAAAGAATTTATTTCGCGAATCAAAATACAATCTCCGACAGCCACAATCAAAGGGGACAGCCTCGAGCCCAGGTCTCTGTGCTGGGTGAACCTCATTCCGACCTCTATTGCATCGGAACTCCCAATGTTCACGAAGTCCGAATGGTGAGCTCAGGTTTTATACTATTTTTCTTGCCCGGAGCGAAGTTCCTCTTGTTCTTTTCTTTTCCTTCGAATATTCATGCAGTCTCTTTTCTCTGTCCAGTGTTGGAGGAAACCTGTCTCCAGGTGGACAAAGCAGTTTCTCCGGGGGAAGGGGGTGGGGGGGAATGTTAAATTTCAAGTTATGGGAACTAGACACTGGGTTGCAAGTTCTGGGTTATCTCGATCCTGAGTCCTTATCGGCCGTTGATGGCTTGGGTGTTCCGAAATGTTCCCAACATTTCCGCAGTCCCTTCACTTGCTAATTTGGAACTCTATTCAGTGACCACCTGTGATTTCACAATGCAGTGAATCTTCTCTCGAGCCCCTGTGTGTGATTTCTAAACCTTGGTACTATTTCTGACAGGCATCTTACAAATATGACTTATTTCATACACACCCTTTTTATAAGCACGAATTTATTCTAATATTTATTACACTTTTGACTTTTAAGTGTTTGAAAACGTAATTTGAATTAATATTTTACACAGTAAGACACTTAAACTTGCAATGTAAGTTTGTAGAGATAAATAAGAACGAAATGTTGCTTTATTTTTATTTTTATAAAGCACATCTTGGGACTTTTTGCTTCTTCTAGACCATATTATATTTCCTGGGTTTCAGATCACACACAAAGGTAAAGAGAGATAAATTCTATTCTGGTAAAGAGAATAGATAGAATATGTTTAATTTAGAGTGAGTGTTAAAGAAAAGTTATCTTGAGTTTTTGGTGGGAGAGATATTTTTATAAAATTCCTTGTGTTGAATGTGTTCTTCCTAATGTTCTGCAAAACTTCAAAAGGTTTCCAACACTGATGCTAGACAAATTTATATGTATGTATATTTTTTAATTTCAGATAATTTTTTTGGTAAATCCATGTATCTCAGGAACAACACTCCATATTTGTCTCCTAATGCCCTCCTGCTGAGCAGGCTTTGCTAGCTTACTTGAAACCTTTATGCGGTGCCTTTCAAACCCAAAGTGCAAGGTGTCTGTTCTCCTGTGAGTTTTTAAACCTGTTTCTTCGTATGCATGAGCATGTGCAAAGGTCTGACTGACAGCACCATTTCTAGCACGAATCAAATCCCTTCCAAAACGGACTCGGATAACTTGGGGACTCCAAGCAGCAGTCAGATTCCCTGCCCACAGTCCATCCCTCAGGATTTAGGTTCTGGGTTGAAAGCTTAGCTGATGGTTTTCCCATCAGCCAGGTTTCCCCTCAGGGACTTGGGTGTGGTTCTGGTCTGTGATCCTGAGACCCAACACCTGCTTCTATCTGCTCCAGCCCTTGACCTTGTCTCTTGGATACAGATCCCTCTGTCCTGCCTCCTGTCCCAGCTTGTTCTGGCAGCTGAACAGTCAGACTAATACTGCTCCAGCCTTCGTTGTTTGACAGCTCCATTTTGCAGGATGGATCTTGTAATATTCAGCTGAGTTTCCTCTTACACTTACTGCTTGAATCCTAAATTTAGCTTCTATTAGCTTTTCACTGGCCCACGGTGCTATAGTATAAGGGACAGCTGAGAGCCTGAACTCTTCTCCTCCCATGGAAATGAGTAAAAATAATGTGACCGAAAAGAGATCTGCAGTAAAAGCTGATGCAAAAATTCAAGATGTAATGCTTTTGAGATCTAAGGAAGTTACTCAGCTTCATCTGTTTCAGTCAAAGGGTATTGAGAAACAGATTTAAAAAATCTGACTTTTGTGAAAGTAAGACACTTATCTGACCTAAACTTTTATTGATAAACAGAAATTATAATAAAATTGTGTTGGCCGTAAATGCTTCTTGGGGCTTTCACAGATTTAACTGGGCTTAACTGAATCATGATAGCCACTAAACATTTTCTTAATCTACTGCACTTAGAAGTCTCCAGATAGGCTGTTGCTTGCAGCAAAATGATCTGTCTGCTCAGATCTTCTCTTTTCTCTGCACTCTATAACTTGGCATAAGGAAATGCAAGGCTGTGAATAGCCAGTGGATTCTGAAGTGATCGGGTAATGAGAGTGAATTAACATCCCTTCTGTCTCTCAATGCCTTCTGTTTAGGTCTTTCACTCATTTCAAAACCTAAATTTTCATGCAAGCAGACAAGAAAGGAACTGTTTGACGCTGCTATCAATAGGATACTTCTGTCTCAATGAACAGGAATGTTTAGTCTATACCCACGTTGTGTTTTTGCAAATACTGTTTAAAAAGACAAAGAAAGGCTCTGAAAACCTGTGCTTGATTGTTCTTCAGGATTAAATTGCAGTACGACATCTTGCCTTCAGGTGCTTCAGAGGCAGCCTACAATTGTCCACCCCTGGCTCAGATCAGGCGGGGAGCTCGCTCGCAGTTATGGTCTGCGCTTTGGTCCCTCTTTCTTTACAGGAGGAAGCAATCTGTGACAGTCTATTCACACAGGATTTGTGGGGTCTTGTGCCCCGGATTGGGGTGACCCCGAAAGATGAAAAAGTCCCTCCTCCAACCCGTGCTTTCAAAGAAAGACTCAGTATTCCTCTGTTGTCCGGTCTCAAGGTTGTTTATTGTTGGTTATCTAAAAGATTCTTCTTCCTGAACTGCTGTGGCCCGTTCAGCAGCTCAGACAAAGGCACACTGCCCTCCCAGGGGGCTGGTGCCATCTTTTATATCATACATTACGTGTTACGTGTTTATACCTTTTCCCCAATGCCTACTATCCATATTGAATGGTGACTTTCTACTCTAAACCAATCTGTGAGTGCCAACATCACCAAAGACATGGAGTCTAGGAAGAAGAAAGAAAGAGGACAGGGAACACTCAAATCCCTCCATCTTAGAACCCCTGACCCCCATGTACAAAACTTGGACCCCTGTGTACAAGGCTTAAAACCCCCCTGTACAGCACTCAAAAATCCTTCCTTTCACTTCGTGACTACTTCTACTACAATACCTAAACTTGTGTGTGTGGCTTGTAATTCTTCATACAGAGTTGGTAATTTGCTCCACGGGCTAAGATCAAAACCCCACGTGTGTCTTTGGCTGCATGCCAGGGTCTCAGAGCCCCCTACCAGAGGCTCTGGCCATCCAGGGCACCCAGAGGGATGTCCTGGGTTCCCACAGGATTACTCTTGCTATCTGGTCCACATCTGCTGGGCAACAAGGCTGTGAATCCTGCTCCCACCACTCGTGCTGTGCACATCAGTGTGTCTGATGAGGAGGAGAAACCTCAGTGGAGTCATCGAGAGCTGTGGTGCCATTCAGTGGAACAGCAAAAATGTGACACGGTCTTGCAAAGAAAAAAGTTGCAACTGTCCTTTTTAAAGGACATAGTTGCTTTTTGTTTGTGACACTATCCTGTTTGGGTCAAAATGGCTGACTGTTGTTGGTACTGCCTATACATTTGTACTATAGCTAGAAGAAGTTGAAGCTGGGTTGTGAGATGATGTTTGTTGCACGTCTTTGTAAAAAAACCTTATAATTATGTCCTCACAGTGCTGATTTCAAAGAAGTACTTTTCAAGTCTGTTTTAATACCTTTAAAACTTCTAAGTTCATGCAAGTATAAGAATGAAAATTTTTAATAACTAAAAGAACACAAAATGCCAGGCTATCTCTCTTTTTGAAGAAAAAGGGATTCATTCCCTAGGATAAGTGGATTTTATCATTAAGAGCTAGAAACTGATAAACAGGGGCGAAAATTGCTGGGACTGTGCAAGAAAGATATGTTTTACAATAATATATTCAATGATTAGTGCCAATATTCCTCCAAACATATTCAACAACTGTCAAACTAGCTGAATACCTAAGTCTTCAGTAAAAAAATCCCAAGCCACTAAATAATTCTTTGATTAAAAATGTCAGGATTAATTCTAAAATGTTTCTAGCAGATGACATTAGTTCAGCTGAATTGTAAAGTAAAACAATCAGAGCTTTTCCCATATCTCTGAGAAGAAAAACTGACTAATTCTGTAAATAGTTGCACAGATTTGGTTGTGTTCTTTTGAGTCTAAACTGCATATTAAATTATTAATATTGTCATTCCTCTTGTAGTAGAGACTTGATATGCTGTTAAAAAAGCTAAATAATTCACTCAATTAAAAACGTGAAGCAATAGCTCAAAGGCTGTGGACAAATACCAATTCTTTTTTGTAAATAGCAATATTTATATGTTTATCACTAGACATAAGTAAAAATAAATATGGATTCCTAAGATCTACTGAGCCATTTTGCTTACAGATATAGCAAAGTTGGTGCAGGCACATTGTTGAGAATGGATATGATTTCTTCATTTGTTAATGACAAATAAATAGCAATCTGCCTTTTTTTGAAGCTTTATAACGAGAAGAACCATTCTCACTAAAGTTTTGAGTTTAACAACTCAGCTTCTTATGGGGCCCAATGTTGCCATGATATTTTCTGAAAAATCCCTTTGCAGGATTTTTTCTCCTGAGAAGCCTCAGAGGAAAAGAAAAACAATAATTACCTGCTGCTATGGAATGCAACAGGTGTATCTTTGATTGGTCCATGCTGGTTGTTTCTAATTAATGACCAATCAAGGGGGCAGCTGGGTCAGACTCTCGGAGAGTCACGAGCCTTTGTTATTCATTCCATTCTATTCTTGTCTAGCTTTCTGACGATTCCTTTCTCTCTATTCTTTTAGTATAGTTCTAATATAGCATTTTAATATAATATATATCATAATATAATAAATCAGCCTTCTGAAACATGGAGTCAAGATTCTCGTCTCTTCCCTCATCCTGGGACCCCTCGGACACAGTCACAGCCCTCTTGAGGCCAGGAGAGACTAAGGGAAGCAGAGTTTCTTTTGCTTCTTTTCCTGCATTCTACCCATTTTTTTGAATAAAGTTCATATGTGTAAGAGGATACAAAGGAACTAGACTGGTTTAAGTAAACTGTGGAAAAGCCCTGATTCTTTACCACTTGCAGTCAACTGTGGCCTGCAAGGGCCTAAAGGTCCTGCAGGTTGATCTGGAGATCATTTTTCATTCCTTCTCCTCTCAGCAAAATCTTTTGAACCAAACTTTGAGGCTGTTTCTTTCTCTTTATTTTCTGCTATGAGTTATTCCTCATAAAAGGTGATAGAACACAGAATGTTTCTCTTTCAGTGAGTGAGATAGTTCAAGGTGTGACTTAGTTCAAGGGCCTAACTTATTTCTATCAGCCAAAAACAATCCAAGCCAAAGAAGATGATGACAAATATGTGAGAAATCAAACATATTTGATGATAAGGACATAATGCCAGAAACCTTTCATTGACTTGGTTCATCCTTATTCATGAACAGAGATGAATCACATTCAGGCACTGGTTTGAACTTAGTTCAGCTTTTTTTGTTTTGTTCCCCACCTCTATTTCTGTCATGTGGAATAATGATTTTCTAGCAGAATAATGAATTCAGTTTTTGTCTAGTAGTCTGGTTTTGAGTTTTTGATGTTTTAAATTTCCTCAATTTTTTCCCCCCTAAGGGTACATTTGCACAGCAGAGAAAATGTCAGATTCAGTAGTTGCAGTTTCTCGAAGCAGCTGAAAGCAGAGTACTGGAAAGGAAAATCAGTGACCAATTTTGATGGGAAGGGCTGGTAACAAAATTCATGTTGCCCATTCATGTAAAAGCATGGTTGAGAAATATCTCAGTGTTGAGTGAAGTGCTGCAAATTAGGCAGCTGATTTATACTTTGAAAAAAAATGATGCTATGCTGGAAACACTTGCAAGACCACTCATCTGTTATTGGCCTGACTCAATAAGAGAGTATTGCTCTCTCCAGAATGGCTCATTCTGCCCAACAAGGCATGATTCAGTTTGTCCAAGTCAGTGTTAGTACATATAGTCTCATAGTAAGGCTATGACAGATCTGGTGCTGGAAAGAAAAGAGAATCCCAGAAGCCATCTATCAATATGTGCCAAACCTATATTTTCTACAGATAGGTCCCACATTAAATAATACATTAGTATTAGCTTCTGAATGCCTTGATGAAAATTAGCTTGTACAATGAAAATCAGTTTTCCTTCCCTAGCTTAACAGATGATGTCAATAGGAAATCTGTTTTCTGAATTGAAGACTTGGTGCAATAGAGGCCAGAAGCTGAAAGGCCAAGTGTTGGATAGTACTGCTTTATCTAGGACAGCTGTATGGTTTTGAAAATCTGATCTTCAGAGCTGAAGGACTGCCAAAAGCTGAAAGTCTTTGCATGTTGCTCAGACTCATTACTAAATGTGGGGATTGCAGAATCACACTCTCTCTTGAGCTCACTCGGTATAAGAACATCTGCACCCTTTCTTCCTCTATAAAGGGACATTGGCAAGTTGCTGAGCTCCAGCAGAAGCATAAGTCTTGCTCTAATTCCCTTTTCCATCACCATTTTAGCTGACCTATAGTCTGTCACACCTGGGTAGAATGAAGGAAATCAAGGCTGGGATTCAATTTAGCTCCTCAATAAAAATTAGTTTTTAAGAAACAGTCAAATTAGTTCTATCGGCTTCAGGTACATTTACCTATTTTCTTCCTTATTGTGTAAGAGAAATTACTTTTTTTTTCCATCAAAAAGAAGAAAAATAGTGTCAGATGAAGAGATGTTACCCTTTTTAGATTCTAGCATAACTGGTTTTCAGTTATGTTCTCCTAAAATAGTTGGGCCATTGGTAATTAACACTATTACAAGTGTAATTTCAAACCATTTAGCACAATTTGTGGGGGCTATGTTTTATGATGGCTCGCTTCCATTCTACAACAGGAAACTCTGGAACTGTTTATTTTTCTTTCTCTATTCATCACAGTTCATGCTTATGCATCTATCAGAAAATAACTCCAAAGCCCATACATATTTAGTAACATGAAGATAGAGAACTGATGGTGTGTTTTTTTATGGGAAAACATGTAAACTCTTTCATTTCATAAAGGACAGTGTTAGCTGGAAATAAGATTTGCAGAAAGAAAAGGAGAAGAAAGAGCTGTAGCACTGTAAGTAAATGGTGTATTTTCAAATAAAGTTTGAATCATAAAATAAAAAGGTGAGCAGATTTTGCTTTCTAAGACAAGAAAACAATCTGACCTTTACGAAAGATTGTATTGCTCAGGCCCTTTGATGCTTTGTTGATAAAATCAAAAGCTGTTTAGAGCAAATTAGAGTTGTCTCGATTTTGAAGCAATTGAAAAGAGAACAGTTTGCAGCAGTGTTAAAACAGACTTTCACTCTCCCAACTGAGGCCTTAGTTGTTTGAACTCCAGTCTTTATTCCTTTCCTCTGTTTCTTCTGACCCAGTATTGCTTCTTCTTTATCTTGTATTTTTTGCGCTACAGCTGAACAGAAAACTGCTGAATGGAACAGGGTTTGTTTGGGACCACAGCTTTGTATTTCTGAAGGGATTTATAAGCAATCTTTATGAGGGCTGCTGTATTTTTAGAAGTCCTCTCACTTGCCTATTAAACACAGGGCTGAACAATAGTAATTACTGCACAAATACCAAGGTCCAAAAGTGGTACCATTCACTTCAGTGAAGAGCTGCTGTGAAAGCACATTTGAAAAATATACCATGGTGACAAGGGCGAGGGAAGAAGGGAGAGAAACTGCAGTTCAAAGGGCTTTTTCTGATGGAGCATAATTCGTTCATGTGTGTACAAGATTCTTTTCCCTGTTGTTTGCATTTTCGCTACAATAAAATAGGCCCATGGAAGTGCCTTGTGGGCAGAAAGTGAGTTCTTTAATGGAAAGGTTTATATGACTGAGATAAAGAAAGGCTATGAAACAGGGTATTGCTGGGAGGCTGGAAGCGAGCTGGATCAGCTAAGAGGGGATCAGCTACACAAGGGAGAATATCAACTGTGGGATCAGATGTAGAGAGTAGCAGAGGCCAACAAGAGATGTAGTAGGAGAGATGTCAAGGAGTGTCAGTGAAGGCATTTTTGAAGTATCTTTTCTGAACTGGAAATTTCAGGGCTATCCTCTACCGATGTCCCTATGCTAGTGCAATGACAGTTAGGGACCACCAAAGTGTTGTGGTGTGTGCTAATAAAACCTCTATTTTTTGTAAAACAAATCATATTTTGGTGGAGGTGAACCCTTGTAGTGGCATATTTTGATTACTTGCAAGCCCTAGTTGTACACTGCAATGGAAAACCCTGTATTAATTTATTTCTGAGTTTATGTTTCTACTTATTTAAGACTGCTGCAAACTACAGGCTGCTGGTTTTACTAAGCTTTTCTCTTTTTTTAGAAATGAAAATTTTCTTGAAAAGTATCACTTGGTTTTGAAAAAAAAAAATTCCCTTTAATTTATGGGGCTCACTGTCCTTTTCTTTTAGATTCTAAAAGAAATTAGTAAAGGAAGTAATAAAAGAGCAAAAGGAATAAGGGTCCTTTTGTCCCAAAAATCTTAGGAATATAGAAGATAGGACATTTGATGCCATTTTCACTCATTCTAGCATTTCGCATTTTTTTCTTTCATACTCCAGATCTAAACCAAACTTTTGTGTACATGCTAATACTGTCTCAAGACAGGGCCACTCGGTTCAGTAGACCATGTCATCACTGATGGCATTCATGGTGCTAGGAAAATAAAGAGTCAGTGGCTTTGCTCACATTTCTTTTCAAGCAGGATAACTTTGTAGTTCTTCCTTATCCATGTTTAAGCAGTGAAATAAAACCCATCAGAAATTAGAAAAAAAGTGAAAAGGTGCTAAATGGGAACTCTATTTATAACCAGATTTCTTCCATTCGGGTTGAAGGCTCCATTCTCTTCCCTGGTGAGGTGTGGGTGTGCTAACCCAGCAGCTGAACTGTGTGAATGAGACTGATATTACAGGCACTTGGAAGAGATTTCCAGATTTCTAATGCACAAAAATAAAGCTGATGAGACTATGACATAAACACTTAATTTCATTCTTAATATAAGCAGGAAATGAGACCAAATTTCAGATGTATTTCTTGAATTACTGTGGTTTTCTAAGTGCCCTTGAAATGTGTTTCATGTAAACAAACATATCCTCTGGGTTGGATAACCAGGCTAACACATGCCTTCTTGATCCTTCCAAAGAGTTTCTTGCCAATATAAAATTAAATTCTATAGCCTAGGAAGCTTAAGAACTTATAATTTCAACAGACCTGCCTTTTTTTTTTTTCCTTTTCTTTTTTTTCTTTTCCCTTCTTTACAAAAATGGGAAATGCTCTCTGAAATGTTTATGATTTTAAACTTGCTTGGAAAAAACATACAATTTTAATTGAGGGTCAATTTATTCTAACTCTAGTGTGGGCCCACTCATCTTTACCACAGAAAGTCTTATAAGAGCTTGTACTAAGCACAAAACACTGTACCAGAAACTCAGTAAACAGAGACCATTTTTATTCCAAGTATTTAATGAATGTAGATGTCTTCAACATTAGTTGGCAAAATCACTTTAGATAAAATGTGCAACAATGCTACTACCTTCTCTAAACCAAAAAAAGGTGGTTCTGTTTGCCTGTTAAGTCAGTTTTAGCAGTTCTTAGAAATGTCATTCATTAAATGTCATGCTAATTACTAGTAATATCAACCCTGAAAAGCAAACCTTGGTGGGTGCACTTTCAGAAGCCTTATTCTTCTTTATTCTTCTATTCTTCTCTATTCTTCTATATTCTCTATTCTTCTCTATTCTAGTCTCTCTGGTACATTTCTAGTAAACAAAATGCATGTTTTTCCAATGATATAAAACTACTTGCTAAATACAAATCTTTGTTTAAAATATAGAAGCGTGTTTCACAATACTTTATTGAAAGATAATAAAGAATCTATTTTTCATTTTAAATAACCAGGTTTAGAAATGTGGCTGTGAATTCAACAAATGAATTCTAAAAAATACTTTGTGTCTGGCACTGACCAGCTCCATTATTGTGGGTTAGCAGGGATTGGTTTTGTTGTTGCTGTTGAACCTGACACCAAAAGTACAATTACCGCTGATTCAATAGCTATTTCTATACCATGAATCATTGTACCTTACATTGGCTGCTTGGCATTGGAAGTGTGCTACCAGCAGTAGCTGCACTATTAGGAAGAGTAACAGACCTCTTTTTGCTGAGAAAAAGTGGTCTGAGAAAAGAAAACAAATTTCAGTGTTCCAAATCCTTTGTCTGTAGCAACATGTAAATCAATAAAAATGAAGTGAAAACACAAATTTTACAACCCAGTAGAAATAAAAGAAATGGACTGAGAATTTCTATACTACTTAGATTACAAAACCAGAATTCTTGCATTTGAAAGCTCTTAACAAGCCCTGAGGTAGCCCAAGTATGTATCTGCAAGAGGAAATTAAGATGAGCACTGTCATGGTGTGTTAGTTACATCTAGTTTACATAGGTAACCTAAAGTAAAATTGCAGTAGTCCAGAGGAGCTAGGGTAGGGTGAAAGCTGGATTAGAGGTGATAAAGAGTGAAGCTGGGAGATGGAAGAGTTTGGGAACAGACACAGTAATTTTTGCATAGATAGCTGCTGTACCTACATATGAGTATAGGCAGCTCCTGCCCCAGAAAGTCTGCATTCTACACATGGTGAGTGAAACTAATGCGTTCACAAAATCAACCAAAAACCGAAAATAAAAAACTTAGACTTTAATAATAATTTGACGTTTCAAAACACAGTCTAAACACTGGGTATTTTAGGAAAACCCATGAGGTTTCAATTGTTGTATTTATCCATGTGGGAGTTAAGGTTTATAGATTGCTCAAAATTCCATTAGACAAACACCTAAGTTTTTTTGTATACTTTGAAAGTTTCAACAAACAAAACAAAAATATCCTAATTCTGTTAGCACTTCAGCCACTGGAGACATTCAGAAAATACTTAATTCTTGTTATGCAGCTTTATTTAAAATAAATGTAATGAGAGTTGCAATCTAGACATGGAGTTCATTCTCCTGTTTTGATGCTTGGATGAAACACAGCCTCACTTAAAATATCCTGGCAATATAAAAGACATCAAAGTGGATGAAAACTTCAAACTTGTTCTATGACTGCTTTATATTTCTAGATCCTGGCTGCTATTTCTCTTGATCACAGTTTTAAAGCACCCATAGAATGACTCTATAACTAAAATTCAAAAGCTTTAAATTAATTATCTAACACAAAGTTAGTAAACGTACAAATAAACTATGAATTGCTCTTTCTATATTCTAGTTAATAATTTCTTGTAAATACTATAGATTAAAATGAATGTCCTATTTAAAAAAAGCCATTAGCTAGCTGTGAATCTTCATCAGCTTCTCTTCCCTCAATGCATTAATTTTTGGAATTCAGTGATAACTGGTAAAGAGGCTTCTGTGACAAGCTTGGTTTAAGCTCTGGCTTTTCTCACTGATTTATCAGATAACATAGATGTATCTTTGTGGGATTCCTGTAACAGCCTTTGCCTGTAAAAAGTTTAAAAGCACACCTGGCTGACCCTGCAGAAATCTTCTTTATGGGAAAGAGCTAAATCCTGACATAGAAATGGAACACAATGGCAGTTCAGAAGGGAACTTAATTTGGGATGGATAAAATCCAATAAGAGTCAAAAATCTTGGAAAAGTGTAAAAAAAAAAAAAATTTGCTTATTTTTAAAATTTTATTCTGATTCACCGGTCCCTGGAATTTCAAAGGTTTATAAACATTTTTTTCCCCCCACCAATCTATTTTTGATATTGCTGGTATTAACTTCTCAGGCTGCAAGGTAAGCGGTGTTGGGTATAGTGGAAAGGCTTATTGCCGAGCTTTGGGAATATGCAATTGGAGCAGAGAGCCCAGTATATTGGGAAGTCTGAATGTCTCTACATTAAGATATTTACTTGTGATCAGTAGACTGAGTAGACTCTTTTATCTTTCATACCTGAGTGTCTCAGATATTTTTCAAATATAATCTTTCATTTTAGAGGGGGGATTAATATCCATAGAGGCAATAGCCAACATTCTGAAGTATGTCTGAAATGTTCAAGGTTTTCACAAGTGACTTAAATAAGTGAATTTTCAGTGGATTCCCTGAGTTAAGCATTCACAGACAGAGTTAGAAGTTGTACAATCCCTCCCACTAAGCAGAAATGTGCTTAAATCAAACAAATTAAAAAGTGTGATAGACAGAAATATCTTTAAATCCTGTTCTTTCTCACATGTAGAGGCTTAAGACTGTTTATCTCCATGATTCCTAATGGTATAGTGTGACTGCTCTATGAAATATAGAGCAGAATTTTCTGTGGTGTGCTTTGTTTGTTCGTTTGTTCATTTTTTTCCAAATATATTCTAGGAAGTAATTCAGTCCTAAGTAACTTAGTAGTTAGCTCATCTCTCCTGGTAGCAGCCATTGGTTCCCTGCAGGAATGATGATTATGTTACATTAGAATGTTGAACCTAGCAGTCAATGAAGCAAAATCCTACACTGGCAGAGGTTGCAGAAGGCATCTGACTGTAGGAAAATTGATGAGCGTGGCCTGAGCCTTAAGCATTTTTTCACAAAACTCTTTACATGGTCATTTTTCCCTAGTGTTTTTCATCTTTTAACATTAGTGAATATTTGACAGAATTTATGTTGAGTTTGGATAGAAGGCTGAGCTCTCATGGGCTACTAAATATAAATGTTGTGAACAGAAAAGAGACAGTATAATATAGCAATGCAAAAGGAATTAATGGAGCTTCTTCACAAATAACCAATGCGGTCTTGTCAGAAATATTGTGCAGTCTGGGTCACAGCATTCCAAAAGCACATGGCAGCAGCCGGGTGGGCTCTTTACAGTCCAAGGCCTTGAAAAAATTTACCTGGATTGAGCTTCAAAAAAAGAGTAGTGGCTTGAGCTATTCAAAAAGGACATTTAAACAGTCACCTATGGCTCAGTGCTGTGGTTTAACCCCAGCCAGCAGCTGACTTACTCCCTGTGCTGGGATGGGAGAGAGAATCAGAAGAGTTCAAATAAAGAATATGAAATAATTTGGATAAATTATGTATTTTCCTACTTTTATAGCAATTTTAGGAAATATTTTATAAAAAATATTGGACAGGGCAGAGATTACAAATTCTCAAATTCAAATAGTTAAAATGAGGTAAAACTCAGAAAGCAATTGAAAAATTGAACAAAGCTTTACACAAGGTTTAGAAACTGTAATTTTTGGAGGTAAGACTAAATATTAAGAGTAATTTAAAGTAGCAAGCAGCTGGGGGAGGTGATTCACCTACTAAAAGTTTTCTGTTTGACCTTATTATTTAATAAAATAACTGTAAACTTATTTTAGCCTGTTTGAAAACACTTGTGAAGACTGAAAGGTTAGCAAGAAAAAATTGGAAATTTTATTTTCTGTTTAAATTTTTTGTTCTCAAAAAGTAAATGTTTAACTCTGTCTAGCTTTGACAGTGGAAGTCCTAGATAAATCAGGTTGTCTCTTGCCTAGATAGGCACCTGATCATTAAATCTAAACTAAAGCTCCATATTTTAAATTTCTTTAAAATGTGTTATTTTTAATCTGACATCAAAATGCCGGACGTTAAAAGAGATTCTTGATTTTTAATTTTTCTTGATGTTAAGGATGAAATAAGCATGCAATGCTACTTCTATGGAGGAGGAAAATGTCATGGGCAGATGTTGCTGAGAAGGATGAGTTCATGGAATTTCAGGAGCTGGAGTGTCTCCTGCTGCACTGCAAACATTTTCATCAGGACAGGGCGCAGTGACTTTACTGTTCTGTTCTTATTGAAAAGTGGTTTTAGCAAATATTAGCTACACTTCCTCAACAGGGAAAAAATGACTGAGAAATACATGCTGACTTCAGGCAAATCTTGAAGCTCTACAGTTGAAATGTTGCCCCCCTCCCCCCAAAATGAATTTCAATGACATTTTTGTCAAAATGAATTTCTCAGGCTTAGGGTAGTATCTGCTGTGGGGACTAGAGGAGAAAAACAGAAGTCAAACCCTCTCAGGAAACCAAGCATGCAGGGGGGTGTTGTTTAGGGTGTTGAAAAAGTGAGGTTGAAATCTCTGCTTATCCATTCAAGGCATTTTGTTCAATTTCAGTTCAACAATTGTAGAATCTCTTGATTTTGTTCTGCAGCAGACCAAAGCTGAACTTCAAAATCTTGAAGTTCCATGTGAAGTTATGAGTGAGTCTGTAAAAGACATTGTCCAGAGACATGACAGTACTCTTTATTTGTGTGTTAAATACCTGCTCTAATGAGGATTTCATGATGGGCCTGTGTTGCCACTGCAGTTACATTGTTTTCACAGCTAAACGCAGTGCACATTCTTTTAATTATTTTCAACTCCAACTCAGCTATTTACAGTACCCACGTTCCTGGTAGGTAAGCTGCCATGGTAGGTAAGTTACATAACCTTTGTGATTGCATCGTGGCATTCTTATGTCATTAAAGCCAGCTACAAAGTCTGAGCTACCAAGAAGAAAAGGTAACCTGGATTAAAATGCAGACAAGAAGTAGGGAAGTAGAAAGCATGACATGAACAGAGACATCTTTGTTACTGAATGTTTCACGTGAAAGAAAATCACCTTGCAGAGTATTTCCATGTCTGATTGCATTTTATTTAATGAAAAAAGGCAACAGAGATAATGTAACTTGTGAATCTGGATAAAACAGTGAGTGTGCTCAGAAGATGTCTGTAGTTTTGCTTGCATCTGCACACAAGGGGTATTCTTGTTCCAAAATGACTTTCATGTATTTCCTGTAAAATTAGCAGAAACAAAAACGTGAGAATGGTTCACTGAACTTTAAAATATGCTTCATAAAATCTTTCCCCAAAAGGCCCATGAGGAGGAATATGTTATCGGCAAGGTGTTCCATTGCCAGAATGCCATTGATTTATTTTCTTTGGGATGAGATAGAATATATCTGTGGTGTTTTAAGAGATAAGATAGTGTTGTTTGCTTGCGATTTGCACTTTGGTAGGATTTTGCACTTGACCTAAACCAGGAGATCGTTATTTAAATCAAAAGCCCTTTCAAAGCAAGCTGTGAATTACCCATTTCTGCTTCATGATTCAAGGCTGATAAAGAGTTCTACTGTTTATCATGCAAAGTGCTTGCATAGTTCAAATGCACTGGTTTAGACAGGATACCACAATAATCTGAATTGAAAAAAATATGAAATATTTTTCCCCTCTATCATCTCTGATTCACAATAGAATGATCAACTTCTATTCTTCCCATTGATGAATGATGACAGTTTCAATATTCCAGCATGGAATTGAAGGTGATTTTTTTTCTGTGCTGTCTTTTATGCTTGGGAGAAACACTCTGTAGGTGGTCCAGACCATCCTCTTTAATGCACTTTATGCTCATTTTTAGGGTCAACATTTACCACACTCTCTGATCAAAAGTAACAAGCATTAAGCTCCTGGTGGACTGGGACAGCTTTGTGTCATGTGAATTGAATCCTCTTCAGAGTTCCCTTGTATTATTTTATCAGTCTGTCTTCTCTGATTCTGTTTCTCTTGATCTTTGCTGCAACTGTGAATTTTCTGGGATGGTAATTGTTCTATACTTTATATATTCAGGCCATGTCCAGCTTTATGGGACACTGGGACCAATAATGGTCCAGTGGCACCTTGCCACAGAAACTAAGGACCTTAGTTTTTGTGGCAAGGTGCCACTAACCATAATAGATGAGTGGAACTTTATTCCCCAAGTTGAAAACTAATAATCTCTTCCAGTTTATCATATCACACTCAGTCCAGTTTCTGGGCTGTGGTGATCTCTGGTTGGTAGCTTGTTTTTTCCTTTTGTTTGGTTTGGGGATTTTTTTTGTTCTGTTTTTAATAACCTTTGGGGTAGAAGTTTTCTGAAGCCTTCTAGTATTCTTCTGAGTAATCAGATTTCTGCATTTCAGCTTCTTCCCAGTTTCAGAAATGTTTCAAATATTACTCTCCAAAATTGCTGTAAATTTTTTAATTCCACTTTGAATAATTTTCTAATTCTTTTTGTAGGTTAATATAATTGTTATATCCATATACAACTTGTATGAGTAGGAAAATTTAAGGTAGTCTTGGGCCCTGTAGAAAAGACAAAGCAAACTAGCAGAGCTAGAATAGAATAAATTAGTTTGCTATCCCTGGTTCTGGAGTAGTTTTCCATGCAGACATTATACTTAAACGAAACTTACTTTTATTCCAGAATATTTATTCTGCTCACAAAGCAGCACCAGCTCAGAGACAAAGCTGAGACTTCTAACACTTGGTAAGTTTATCTCTGAATTCCTGCTGTGCAGATGGCACAGTGGGCTGGTGAGCAGCAGGACTGGGAAACAGCAGAGGAGTTGGCAGGTTGGCGAGGAAGATAACAGGTGGCTTGTGAAGTGGAAGCAAGGTCTTTATTGTAGGCCACCCTTGTCTCCAGCATAATTAAGCTGGGAATTTGAAAGGGGGAGGTAGCCTCACATGAAACCGAATCCAATCCATTGGACCGTATACTGGAGACTTGAAAGATGGTTTGGGAAGAAAAGGGAAGGAATTCTGAACTTTTGGATGGCCAGGGATAGAAACTGGAAATCAAGAGGTAGGAATGGCTTTTGAAGAGTCACTACACACTGGGGTGGTGGTAGACCAGCACAAATAGAGGACTGTGGAAGAAATACGCTGTATGAGCTCTTCAGCTAGATGAGTTTGTTGCTGTTTTTCGTTTGTTTGTTTTGGTCAGTTTTTTTTTTTTTTTGGTCTCTCTCAGCAGCCTTATCAGAGTGCAGATTGCTGTTAGAGCCAATTAAACTCCTTCTGCAAGTGGGAGGCAGGAGACTGAGCTCAATTGGCAAATGGCTCATCCTGGTGTAAAGTGGGAACAGTGCATTCTAGGTTATACACATTATTTGCTGCACTGTTTTGCATGGAAGATTCTAAGAAGACAAAGCCATTTGACTCCTTTGCTACAACAGAGTATCAAATTGCCTAGCAGTGCAAGTTGTAAAGAGCCCTTCTATGTATTTCTCAACTCCCATTTCTCAGGGGTTGATGATATGATTTTCCTTATTTTTAAAGGGGGACATACTTCAAGTTACATGGTCAAATTTTGGAAAGCAAGATACAACATACTTTATTTAAATAAAGAAAGAATAGTTAAAAAAGTAAGGTGAAAATTAATTTTCACTCAGGTGTATTAAGTCTTATGTGTGGCAATCTGCTGATCAATGATTTGTCATCTCAAAATGATTATTTTTGAAATGAACAACATTTTTATGTGTTTGAAACTTGAGCCATGAATATCAGAGATCTTCAGAGATCTGGCCACGGATCATCATCTGGCCATGCTGATCATTTGCATGACAGGAATTTAATTTCTATTATCAGTTCATAATCAGAATCATACTGATATGCACAGTTGGAGGATATAAGCCTCAGACAATGTCTTCATAGCATTTGGGAAATTTCATGTGAATTGCTAAAACACTCAGTAACTCTCTCTGTTACTTCATGTGGCTATCCTTTCCTGAATTCATACATTTAAGTCCAGATGTGCAAAAGTCCCTTACTGTAGTGCTGGATCTTTGCCCAGAAAGAAATTTTTGGAGAATGGCTCTTGAGGTTTTTCTGCAGATCCCCTGCCTACTGCACCTCTGTGTCCACCCTTTTCTCATGTTTTTTTCCTCAGACAGCTGGTGTTAATATCCAGACTTCATTAAATAACTAGTCACATCTCAATTGCACAAGAAGCATAATTTCATCTTCATATTAAATTATGGAGGGTGATTTTACTTGTCATTGTCTTGGCTTTAGACCACATGAACTAAAATGTAGATAATCTTCCAGCATATGCCTTACACAGCTGACAGGGTATCCAAGTAGATTAATGGGGTTGGTAAAATGATAGGCTTTAGCCACTGTGGTTCTGGGAGGAGCAACATCAGGTCTCCAAGCCCTAGATGACAACCAGAAGCAAAACCCAGTATATAGCTAGCTAATATAAAAGCCAACTAAGTTGGACAGGACTACTCAGTGGTGACATAGAACTTATTAAATAAATGACCCAAGAATTATACACCTATAAAATGAGGTACTAAGTAGGGCTGTTCCTGAGCATCTGCATGCATTTTAGTTCTCCCACCTGATAACAGTGGTGCCTGATGATCCTAAAATGTACAAGGTTGTGGAGAACCAGGTCTTCTATTTGCAATTGCTTGAAGCAGTTGCTTGAATTGCATGCTTGACTTCATGAGAAAAATGTTTAACAGTTGAGTAACTCATATGTCCCTGCTGTAAACCTGCAATACATGTCAGGGCACTGACTTTGCAGCCTTTAAAACCTGCATTCTTTGATTAAAAAATGATAATCAGCCTCTAGAATTCAGACTCAGTGGATAAACTTGCTAAATGGAATGCCTGAAAGAATGGTTTAGTTGTAGTTGTAATGTAGTTGCCTACATTAGCCTAGCATGTACAACATCTGACATTTTTAAACAAGTTTTGTTCATCAAAACTGCTGGTAATTTGAAAAGTAATGAAAATGTTTGGTGGAGAGAACTGCTCGATATATGCACACCTGAATAAGCCCTGCGTTTGACATTTTCACACAAGCAGGATCCTAAAATTGTCGTTTAATTGTATGAAACTGCTAACCCTAAGGAGTGCAAAACACAGTAGGAGGTTGGGTATGTAAAGGAAAAGAATTAAGTTCTGAACTGAAAACATCACCCTGTCTGTGTCTCTCTAGGTGGTGTGGCCATGCTACAGTCACAAGTTAGTGACAAAATACAATGCGCCGGTCATGTTGCCCTAAAAAAGAAAAGAAATCTAGGAGGTAGTGTATGGAATTGCCAGAGGTGTGGGATAGCTTCTGTCATAAAACATACTAGATAAGATGGGAATAATCAGGTAGGAAAATGTTTAATGATAACAGATCTCGAATACCATTTTACCATCCATTGATGACAACAGAGGTAATGGATCAGGATATCAGATATCCATTTTTTAACATGCTTCGTTTAGAGCTGTGCTTTGGGAACACGGGAATTAAAATGGCAAGGACATGCTTCAATTATATACTGGGTTATTTTGTTGGGATTTTTTTCCCTTTTTTTTTTCAATAGATGATGTATCCTTTTAAGAGGTAGCTAGATCAAAAATACATCACAGCAGAAGCCAAACACCCTGATCTGTTAGAATTATTGTGTAGCAAGACAGAAAGTAGCCATAGAGAAGATGGAAATGGGAAAGCAATATTTTCCTGTTTTGAACCTCTACACTGAAGTTTAAAGCAAACTGTTGCTTTATTCATCCCCAGCATTTGTAGTTACTGATTAGGTAGATTTATTTCTCTGAACTTTTTTAGTCCTGTCTAAGTTTGGAACCCTTTAAAATATATGTCGAGTTCTTGAAATATATGGCAGTCATGAGCTGTCTAAGATTTTACATGTCTAATTCACAAGGTATTTTTTCTGTCTTTCCAGACTACAGTAGTGTTCCAAGCCAACTAATAGTAAAGCTCTGCATCAAATGCTAAGTCAGAAATAACAAATATGAGGTACAGATGAAACTGAAATAGTTGTTTTTAAATTTATTTTTCAGAGTTTTTCTTTTGGTAATTAATATTGAAAACTGACAGAGGAATTAGAAAGCATAAGCCAGTCGCAGTCTCATACATTTAGACTATTTCCAAGTAGAACCCTTAGATTCTTGATGTCATTAAACTGCAAAACCTCAGAATCATGATTCTGGCTTTTGTGAGTTTGATGTTCATATTAACCTCCCCTTAACATAATTCCAGGCTTAGAAAACCAGGCAAGTTTTAGTATAAGGCCCTGAAACCAACTGAACTGGTCCCACTGAGGTTTAAATTGGTGTCTTCAACTGGAAGCAAAAGCTCTTATTGTGCTTGTCATTATGGCTTGATCTTATGCTTCCATTTTGTTTTACTGTTCTAATTTTATCTTCTGTGTGCAACCCAAGTGAATAATTTGGGATGTATGTTTGAGTTCGAGCAGTGTTTCATCCCCTTATTAATTTATGTCTGCATGAATTGTAATTAGCTGGTCATCAAAATTCTACTCAGCCATACATTGATTATGTATATGCATATCTTCAGATTTTATTTGTAAAGTGATAATTTCTGGATTGAGAACATACTGACACTTATGAGTAATCACTGGGATGCAGTTCTGCACTCCATCTCTATTCAGCAAAATACTTAAGCATCTGCTTAATTTTAACTTTAGCTCAGGTAAGCATGAGATTGCCTCCATCCAAATTCAGCATAGCATTTTAAGTATGTGCCTAACTTTAAACATATCCTTAAATCCTACTAAAGCTAAAATCAAACACATCCTTAAGTGTCTTCATGAATATGGATAACTACTGAATGAGGTTTGATGAAATGAACTCTGTTGGCCATTAAATAACAAGAAATGCCTGGCCACGATTCCATTAATGTCCTACAGGCAGGGGAGATACTTCAGAAAAATAAAACATTCTTTTTGTGTGTTGAAATTCTAGAAGCTAAACTGTATTGTTGAAGATAAAGTATTTTGAAGACTGTGGGAGGTCTTTCTAACCCTCAAAAGATCTGTATCCATAGGAAGCCAAGGCTTCATTCTCAGCGTTTCATTAAGTTTAGAGTGCTCAATAAAATTTTCATTTTTTAAACAAGACATTTAAAATAATGTATCTAATTTTGTCCAAAATTAAAAATGATAATGAGAGTGCAGCCAGTCGCAGGAACCTGGAAATGAAAATGCATACACAGGTGTTAAGGATCTTAGAGCTTACAGAATGTTTTCTGTGATTTTCTTTTATTTTCACCGCTGATATGTTTGATTCCATCCCTATTCTTCATTTTAGTCCATTTTCACTTTTGCTGCTTCAACCTCTAACAGTCTTTCTGCACTACTTATGAGAAATGCTCTTTGCATTTTTATTTCAGATCCTCTCCTACTGCAGTTCATGAAGTCTTTCAACAGTAGGCTGTTAATCCTTTTCAGATTAATATGATTATAGTGATAATCCTTTCATTTGTTGAATTTTTAAGACATATAATCATTAAAGAAAGTGCTAGACAGATTTTCCATTAAAGCAGTTTGAAGCAGGGGGTATTTCTTTAATGTATGTCGGTAGCGCTTTATGTTGCTCATTTATAAAATTAAATCTGCAGATGAAGAGAATAAGTCTAGAGTTAGTTATTGGTCTTTTGCCTTTGGTATTACATTCAAACCCAGTCAAGAAAAAAGTATTCCGGAGTTTGCAGAAAAAAACAGGGATAGAATATGTGTGTAAATGCTCTTTTCACAACTCCATTGCTACTTTTCATTGGGAGTAAGGGTCAGCTTCTGTCCTCATACTGCAAAGCATTAAGTTAAATATATTTAGAAAAAAGAGTATCATTTAAATGCGACCTTTGCCTTCAGGTAGGCCATAGGATGTAAATGCTACGTGGGAATTATTCCAGCTCTGTGTACATGGCTAATTCTTGCCTTCATTGAAGTTAAGCTCGTGACTCTTTGCCAGATGGAACTGAAGTTTATAATTATCTCTCAATAATGACACTCATAAATCTTGTATCGTTAGAGGTTTTGATTGTCTGTTGATTCCCAGCTCATTGTCCATGACTATCCTTGTCAACCAAACTATTTATCATATTTTTTGTCTTCTTTTTCCTCTGACTTTCCCATTCTTATAGAATAGACAGGAAGAGTAGGTGCCGGTATTAAAATACAGTGTAAGCCCCATTTCAATTAAACTCTCAGAAGCTATGCTTTGAAGCTAGTAGACAAACAGCAGAAATGATAGATACCTGAAAAACATTCAAAGTTCATTAAAACCTCAGTTTAAACAAATAGATAGAAGATGTAGCCTGCCGTAGTAGAATGAATTTTTGATTTTATATACTGAAAACTCAGAGGCACTTTAGGCTGGAGGGAGAGGAAGCAGACACCACAACGCTTTAAGAAAATCAGGTCCTGAACTTGGCAAACCTTTAGCTGATTTTGTCACATATTTGCAGCTTTAAAATGATTTGGCCTTTGCAACAGCCAAAATAAGTGTCCTTTAATCACTTCCAACCTATTAACAGATGGGCAAACAGCTTTTAAAAATGGGGCATACAAAATACTCCAATATCAGCCAAAACTAATTAGTAGCATTATCTGAACTGAAATTTGTAAGTGATGGAATATACATCAATGCAGATAAATTGATAGAAATTCCTTTTCAACCATCCTGCTTGGTATTTGTTCTGCTTTAGCATATTCTAGACACTTACTAAATAAAAAGCACCTTTTTTCCCTGTTTAGCTATCTTGTTCCATTAAAACAACATATTTTCCTGTAAAAGTTCTCATTAGAGATAGTGTAACTGAGAGAAATTATGTTAAGCAAAAGGTAGCTTAGAATACGTGTTTTGTGGCATATAAAAGAAAGAGTAATGTAACTTGACTACAACCTTAGCATTAATTAATCTTAAAGAACAGCACAAAATACTGATATCAGACATTGTTTATACAGCAGTGCCAGAGCATAATAAATATATCTTTTCACTGCACTATTAATCAGAATATGTAAATTGCATGAAATTAAATTGTGATATTATAAAAAAAAAATGCCCTATGTGTAATTCAGTAGGGAGAGCCATTCAATGCATTCCCATCAGATCTGCAACATGAATTTGATTTTACAAAGACATCTGTAGCACAGACAGCTGCTGAACCTGAGTGTTTGATTGTACACTTGATCTTTCAAACAGCCACTTGTCCATATCTTTCACATATATTTTTTTTTATCATGGATCTATAAATGGATGTAATGGTACCTTAATCAGAACTGTTCTGAAACACATTTTCATTAAATAAAAGAAATAATTAAATGTGCTGATTTTCAGAAGACTTTCTCTCCCTCTGTCCAAGTACCCTGCCTTCCTTAAACAATCTGTCTGTTCCTCAACTTATCTATTGATTTGAGGATTTTTTTTGAAGAGTAAAATTTTTAGTAGAATCTGAAATGAATATAAAAACAATTTTATGACAACATTTCAAGCTTTTCTTCCTTCAAGACAATACAATGCGCCCTGCCCTCCCAACACAGATAATTGCCTTGGATGAACTTTTATCTCAAAATTTGACAAAAAATAATCTGTAGAAATGCTGTATATACTCTATATATCCATGGAGATAATCAGTCAGGTTTTTCTCTTCTTTCCATCTAACATAATGTTGTTTCTTGGTTTTTGAAGACCATGGGTTGGATCAGTGCAGAGATGTAGCTCTTGAATATTCACATGCTTGGCACATTCTCCTGTCTTAGAGCAGATATGCATCAACTGGACCTCATAGGCATGTCTAGAAAGAGCTGTGGTGATGGCTATCCACTCAAGGTATTCCCTGTGTAACCCAGGAAACTGCAATCTCCTCGAAACTATAGGCAAATTCAAATGTTGTTCTTCTCTGATAGACTCTCTGGGGAAAATGGTAAATGCACGGGCTCTGCAGATATGGAGCTGAATGAAGTTGATAGGGGGGTTCAGCTCCTTGTTCAGTGAGAAAGGTTAGAGGCTCTGTCAGATTATGAGTGAATGATGCAATTGTGGTACCATATTGTCAGGTCATATGGAATACCTGGAAGATTTTTTAGCCAGTAGAGAGATCAAGATTGATGGAACAGATTTGTCTTTGTGGCATAGAGGGGAGTGATGAATAAGTGCAAATGGTATTTTTTAATTATAAGAAGATGGTCTGATGAGAAATCCTGCAGGCTTTTGGTTACACAGAGAAAGTACTACAAAATGCCAGAAAATAATCCGATTCAGATGAAATTAATCATCTAAGTAATTTTATTTTTAAAAGACACAATATATTATAACCTCAAAAATAAACAAACAAACAAAACTACCAAAATACTATATTTTGGGAAATACCCAGATCTCCATTTCTTAGTAATTTTGTCTTACTGGCACCTTGCTGAATGAAGAACAGGCTTTAAACCCCATTTTCCTCTTAATTCAAAGCTATTTCAAGCAGATTGGTTTAGTCTTGGCACAATCTGGATGTATAAAGTAAAATTATAAAGGACTTTATGCACACAGCTACTCATGACCTTAAGCATAAAATTAGTATTTCTATTCAGAATTGTATCTTCAGGACAAAAAGAAAATCTAAATGTAGTTGATGGAAAATTTTCAGCTATGGTTTGGTTTACATTTCTGAAAGTTACACTGCTTGAAATGCAAAATCCAAATTTTTTGTTATTTATCATGTATATTGTGATTGTTTCCTCAGCTGGGGTATAGTAAGGTAATCACGTTGGGGGACTTTGGAGATGAAACTTCAAAGAGCTCCTTTCTACTCATTCTGCATCAAGATAAAATTGAGAGCTTTCAGAGTTTTAAAATTACTTTTAGTAATTTTACTGTAGCAAATATACATGTATTCCAGGATATTGAATATCCTCACTTTTCTAGTATTTCTGTTATCTTGTTTTGACAGGAAAATCTCCAATACAGAATTTCCTGCTGTGTTCTTATGAATAGGATTGTTTTCAATATATTTCTCTAGTCTCCTAAAATCTTTCTTTTTTCTTTTTTTTTTCTTTTTTGAGTGTGTGTGTGAAATTTCCTGGCAAGTTTAGTGAATACACATTAATAAAATCCATGAAAGTTTGCATTCATATGGAAGAGACACTTAAAGCTTTCAATGTCTTTCAGCTATAGCTTGTATTACCAATTCAATTGTAAGAGCTGGCAGGTAAAATATTTCTTTAGTCTTACTCAAATTACAGTGTACATGCACACAAAAATATGACTTCATATTTTGTAAAAAAAACTCCAAAACAAAGCCAAAGCTGTACCGTAGAATAAGAATTTAAAATGTTAACAATTTTGAAAATAACTGAATCCTTGTAGTTTGCAAAGATGTGGGCATTGTGCAGATCTACCCAGCTGCAGCAGAACACTTGGCAAGATTTGGATGCTAATTCTGTAATTGTAGATGGTAAATGACCAAGGGTTCCTTTTCAATCTTTTCAAGCTATCCATGTAAATAAGAGGATTCTATGTGATTCTGTAATTATTTTAGGCGTGCATTACAATTTGCCTTCTAGAAATCTTTTCCATAGTCCACCAAACTGAAAAAAAATTAATCTTCTGTCCTTTAACTTCAAGTGACAAACACCTTGACCTTCAAACTCACAAGAAAAATGTAACTGACTTGGAAGTCTTTGCAGCTTCTTTAGATAGTAGAAAGCACCCTGGTAATGGAGAAGTACTTAAGGATGTTGTTTGCACTGAAAGATACATCAAAAGGTGGTTTGAACACAGCACATTCAAGACAGTAAAGGTTAAGGTATTATTTTGGTTGTTTAATTAATTCAGGACTTATATTTTAGTAGTGTCAGAATTCTTGATTGCTGTTTAAAAAATCCCATACTCAGCTTGTCTGACTGGTTGTTCTGCGCCTTCAAGGTTAGGGAGAATTCAGTGAGACTGAGTGCTGTGCTGGTGCCCATTCCCATCTTTCATCTCCAGAAGGCTCTGTATCAGTTTTTAGAGGAGAATGCCCCATCCAACACTTGATCCCTCTGCCTCCAGAGAGTCGTGGTGTGCCTGCATATTGTACTGTCAGTGCTGGGACTTGCAGCTTTTCAGGTAGAGAAACAGCCTGTAACTAACAGACTGTTCATTGCACTCTTCTTCTCCCACTTTGCTTTACATCTCAATTGCTAAAAAAAAAAAAAAATAAGGAAAAAATCGTGTATTTGATAGAATAGATATATATATATAAGTAGAGGCATGGGCTGCTTCTCCTGATACATAAGCAGAGAAGTGTTAAAAGAAGACAAAATAGATGACTGATACCAAACCTGCTTGTTCTTTAGCTCCAAGTGCTATGCTTACTCCCATCTGTATTCTTCTGAATATTTCTGTTTGTGTAGTCCTTATCACTTCAAGGATTATATGACGATACTAAGGAAAATAAACAAGGTTAGTCTGAAAAGTTTAGATTAAGCTTCCTTTCTGTCTCATCCATTGCTCTTCAAATTCCTCTTCCAGAATAACAGGTGGCCATCTCATCACAGAATATGAGCAGGTTTAGTCAAGTGTACACTACGAAACAGCTTCCCTCATGGGGAAAAAAGTGAGAGAAAGAGAATTGAGTATTGAACTATACATCGAAACACAATACTGGAAGCTGGACTTAGGTAACCATTTTGTCACACCTAAGAGTTAGAAATGTACTGTTTTTTTAAATCTTCTTTAAAAAAGACATGTTAGAGAAATAAAAATGTGCCACCTGTTGAATAAGATGTCACAGCTCAATGTATTGTCTACTTATTTTTTTCACTTTCTTTTCTTCATGGTCTTCAAAGATTAGAGTACAAACTCTGCCTTAGAAGGCAGATGCTGTTTTTCAGAAATGTTAAAGCAACATTAATTTTCTCTGCTTTGAAGACAGGAAGAAACATGTTCTAGATGCTCATGCACAACATGGAGTATAATAGGATCTAGTAGCATTAACCCTTACAGGAAGTCTGCCAGTTTTGTTAATCATAAGTTCATCAGCTAGACTCATAACCTCTGCCTCTCAGGGAAAAAAGTTTTGCAGAATCTCACCAAATCTGCAAAAATATATGAGTTAGAAGTAGATTACCTGAAACGTTTTGTGAACATGAAGGTATAGGAGATTGTGAAGCTTTTTTAATTTTTATTTTGTACTTTTCTTTTCCTGAGTAGTACAAAATAAATCATACAACACCTATCTCTGAGTTAGCCTCCTTGACTGAAGCTATAATATTTAATATAGTAAATTTCTCAAGAAAGTGATTGATAGCCTACTGCTGAGTTCTCCTTGTTTTTTTTTCAAGTCGTTGTGGCAAGATATCTATGGGCATTTCCATTACAGTAATATGGGGGAAATTTCTTCCACTCTGACTTTTCCTCTTGCCTTTTACCGTAGGGGGAAGAGGTTTCACATTCTGATTTAGGTTGAGTGTATCTGCCAAGTAACAAAAGAACATTAACAATAATTTTTCACTTCAGCCTCTTTCTACCAGTTCTGCTGACCATCACCTTTTGATATTGAGAGGTTCTAATATGGGAAAGAGATGTGTTTCAGCACAGCTGCTCTCCTTTCATCAGCAAGGATGATGCATGACTTTCCCTTCAGCGCCGGAATAAGTCAGAAGCTAAGCACCCCATAATGTAACCTCTGCAAGACCTATATCTTCATACAAAGCATTTCAAGCATGCTAACTTGGTTTGAAGAGGTATTTCTAAAAATGAGAAAATGATTCTAAAAAAACCCCTCCAGTACCTAATACTTTATTGTAAAGATACATCTGACAAAAAACTTTTTCAGTTTGTGAAATTATGTTTTCCTAGGGAGAATTTGACAAAAAGATGGTCAGAAATGATCTGTCTGAAGTTTTGAGATACTGTGGATACTCAACACTTCCCAGTGGAATTCAGTATGTCCTCCAGCTGGACTGTTCAGGTATGTGGCTTCTTGTAAATTCTTTACAATGGTACAAAATTTCACCTGCAGGTGCTGCAAGTTTTGTGCTTTTTGGTTGTTGTTTTTTATTCATTTTCCTTGAATGAATAAGAAATGACTCTTCTTAGAAGTATAGTCAGATAACCTTACCTGATATTGATGACCTTTTTCAAGACTGAGCATTTTATTGTTATACTTGAAATAAAATACATATTTTCAGAATTACACTGTGTCTAAGAATGCTGGAATGTAATCCCATACAACTTTAAAATATCCTTAAGAGGGTGCAGAGCAATTTTGTGGCCGGTCTGCACTTGCAGATGTCTCCAGGCAAACATTAACCCCTTTGTACACTCAGTGGTATTTGTGGTGTTTGCCCTGCAACACTCTTGAACAGCTCTTGAACAGTGCAGGAAACTTTTAGAAACATTCAGAGATGAAAACTTTCTTAAATGACTGTTTGTAAATAAAACAGGATGTGGCAGATGCCACTGGTAGCTTGTCCTGCAGAATAGCTTTATTAGCCCCCTCTTGGGTTGTATTGACATATGTAGGTGTTGTGAACCAAAGCTAGCCTAAACATGAGTTGTCCTAACTTTGACAGTCACAATTGGGGGATTCTTGTGGACAGTGGTCTTCTTTGGAGGTTATGGTTACTTTTATGTATTAGCAGCTCCAAAGAATGCTTTTAAAGTCTAACTTTATTTAGTGAGAGAAACCCACATGTAATTGATGCTTTTGACAAGTTAACGACCTACATGTGGTTTCTCTTGATCATAATTTTTTACATGCCTTGTCCCAGAGAGCTTTCTTTCCAAGCTGCATCTTTGAGAAGGTAGTCTCTTTGACTGTCTTACCACACATGGGACTTGCTTTTCAGTGTTGGCTCCGCGTAAATGCCATCAATTCCTCCAGGAAAATCATCTATCACGTGTCACTTAGGTCACATTCCTAAGACAGTGTGAATAAGACCAGGTATTTTTAGTCATTTGCTCAGTCCCCATCACTATGGTAACAGGATATTTTGCGACTGTGAGACAAGTTTTTTTCTTATATCCTAGATTTGGGAGACTATTGCTACTTTTCACTGTGTTCACAGACACACCAAGAAAGGTTCATGCTTCCCTAGTCATTATTTAATTTATTTAGACTCTCTTAAGTGTGAAGTGCTATCAAGACTTGTTTGAGGCAGTGTAGTCTTCTAATGCATTTTGATTTTAAAACTCTTCTAAATTGTGAACATGTAAATGATAAATTATTGCTAAAACATAGAGATGTGCCTGGGTCCAAAGGGCACCCATAAAGTGATTTGTAACTTGGAAGCATTTTGAATAAGTTTCACTTATCTGCAAAGTGCCTCTCTTCCTCAGTTTTATAATATAGATGTCATATTTTCTGAAGACAAGTTATGAGCAGAATGAAACCTTGCTAAATTGCTTGGGAGAGACACTGCAACTGGTTGGATGTTTGGATGCCCTGAATACTGATTTGATGCAACCATACTCTGATGCAAAAGCATTCCGTAGAATCATTCTGCCTGTCCAGGAGTGGAAAGATAAGAGAGAAGAGGAGGTTTGTATGTCTAGGCAGAATGGTGGAGAGATCTACTGATAGTTACTGAATTTTTTCAGGTTAACATTGGATCCTGCATGGCCGTGGACTGATCTATGGAAGACTAAAACAAGAAAAGGGAGCATGTGGCTATTTAGTCTGAGCACAGGTCAAAAAAATAAAATTCAGATCTCTTGAAGATTTTCCCATCTCATTCTACTCTTACTGGTTTTGCTGGGTTTTTTGTTTGTTTGTTTTCAATTGAAGCTAGACAATACTGAAAAAGCAGTGCCCAGATGTTAAATGTCCTATTGATTCTCCATTTTCAGTCATGAATGAATGCTGTCTTTGGCTAATGATAGTTTAGACAGGAAAAGCTTGAAGATTTTTAATTTTACATATTCTCTTGTGAGTTTTAATTACATCAATACCATTCATAACTACAAAAGGATCTGCTTATTTTTTGTAAAGGTTACACACTAAAGGTAGTAAATTTATCAGAATAAAACCAAAATATTTGCAGCAAAATGCTGATGTTCATCATTAAATAACAAATATCTTGCTGTAAAAATAGGAAAGATGATTATATGTTAAAAATACTGTGAAATGTGCATGAGAAAAAGAGGTGGGATAAAAAAAAAAGAATATATGATGCTGTATTTAACACACTGGTTTGAGTCTCTGTTTGTACAAGCAGAGCTGGTATAATAATTCAACTAAACCAGACTACAGTAATGGGACTGTCAGGAACTGAAGAGGAGAATGATACTTGGAGTGGACTCAGGAGTCCTGAAAGGATGCTTGTACAGACAAACATATTTGTGATTTCCTTATGAAATCTGCTTTTCACCTTCTGGGAAACCAAGGGAGATTCCTTTAGGTCAGATGAACGTAACCACAGATGATCCTCTAGATGTATCTATACAAATACTCTTCCCCACAGTGTAAGAGAAATTCAGTGGCTGTTTTATCATCTAGCACATTGCTGGCTGAGGAGTTAGAAACTGCCTAGAAATAATTGAATGAATTTCCATCAGTGGTGAGGTTTAGCTGCTGGCTTCATGAAAAAGCCAATTAAAATTAAGGTCATAGTGCAGTGATTTTGAGCATTCATACACAAGTAATGATGCTATTTGATCATATTTCAAGCCAGTTTGTGCTGCTACACCATTCCGCTGTTGAAAAGCAGAATGCCATGCACTATGCAGTCAGGAGAAAGCCTCAGTGCAGCACTGCTGTACTTTGCTTGAATATAACAGGAAAAAATATAAGTAATGAACCAATCACTTTTGGCCGAATTCTTTGAAGCATCCATTGACATCATAGCTAATTGTCATGAAAAATATTTATTGAGAGATTTTTTTTGGAAATGATTATTGTAGCCAATATGTAAACATACCTTTTTTTTCCTCTGGTTGATTCAAAGTACTGCATATTCTATTCAGGAAAACCTTTACATTGAGTTCAGAGGAACCATGCATGCCTGGAGGTAAGGTATTGGGAGTGCTAGTTATTTTGCTTCTTTATTTGCTGAAGAGTGCAGCCATAATATCTTGGTATTTGCTGTATTCTGCAGTCACTGAAATTGCTGCTATTAATGATGTTTGGGACTGGATTGGGGAAATAGTTGTAGCTGTTTATATGTTGTGAAGGCAAACTGTTCACAGTTGCAGCATCCTGATAATTGGATTGTTTTCAAATAACATGTAAACACAGTAAGGATTTTCTCTGCAATTGGCCCTTTGGAGTTGCCTCTACTAAAATCCATGGGTTTTTTTCATTTTTGTGTTTGTGATCTTGATAACTAGTCCTGTATTTACACAAAATATCTTGTGTTTAGGCTAAGAATATGCAATATTTCATAGAATTTGAATCATTGCCTTTAAGGCATCTCAATTCATATTGGTCTTGCCTCATTGCAGGTTTTTCTGTATTTGCAGAGAGGCAGTAAACCATCTCTTCTTTTAAGCAGAGAAATGCCTAGATTTTTCATTTATTTAAATTTTCACACATATTAGTGGGAGGCAAGGTTTTTATGGGAGCTTTTAGGTTGCAGGCTGGTCTGGCTTGAACTGAAAAAACAAATGAGAGTGCAAAACAGTGATCTCTAAGAGACATCTCGGAGCAATGTATCCTTGTTAAAGTCAATGCCAATTCCCTCTCAAGCTGCAGACAAGCAGGAAAGATGCAGGAGGTCCCTGGGATTTTGTTTTTGCATGAAGCTAACAGAGGATATTAGAGCAGTCCCTTGTCACAACCTGTGTTTCTGGGCTGGACTCATGCTGAACCTTCATCAGCTTTCAGTCCCACTGGCAATTCCATGATAACTGGTGCTTGTTGCTGAGACTTTTGGAAAGCTCTCATGGTTTTGGAGGTTCAGCTCAGAAATGGCACTGGCTGACTGCAACTCTCACCAATGCACCCTGCAGTTATTTTCTCTCTCAGTTTTTCCTTGCTGTGGTTTACATGTGTAACTATGCATAAATTGTTAAATAAACAATACCTAACAGCAGTATCTCTTGCACTCATGCCAGAAAAGCCTTATTTATTGAGCAGGACCCCTCTGTGTTGAGAACCCTGCACATGCAGAAGAAAAATATGCTTCCTGCATCACTGGTGGAAAATTGCCTCCTCAAATTGTTTATTTTCCATTAACCAAAATCTTAAAGGACAAGCAGCAGAAAGCTGTGCACACTGTAGTAGGAACAGAGGTGTAATAGCTCTCATGCATCTGGCAGAACACAATACTCAGGAGTTTCTCCCATTGTACTGTTGTTTAATAATGTTCTCCACACCTATGCAATAATGAGCTCTGAGGGGGATGAAGGTTATCCTTATGACCATTTAAGCCAAATATAACATCAAGAAATTTAAATTCCACTGTGTAAGAACTCTGCAAGAGAGCTAGCAAGAATGAACAGATGCATTAATAAAACATCTTAATAGAGCTATTGTAAAGCTTTGCATTTCCTTCATAATGGTTTCTGGATCAAGGCTTAATGCAAATCTATCTAATGATTCCTTCAGGTCTTTAAGGCTGGGGGTCATTCGCTGTCAACTGCAGCAAAAGGAAGTAAAATACGTAGAGTATACTCTTCCCCTTGACTGCTGATCCTCTCCCAAAATAATTGCAGATTAATATGGGCTTAAAAGGTTAAAGAACTCCCATAACATATGGAATGTTTGTCAGCAAGCATGCAAGAATCTCTGCTGGATGTAAAAGCTATCTAATCAATGTTTGTTCTAACATTCTACATATATACAAAGAAAAGCCTGCGTGTCTCTTTTTGTTGTTTCATTTTTAAAGCAAGATGGAATTCATACTTAAGAACTTAATTTGCTTGCGTATTTTGCTCTTCACTTATGATCACTATGCTCCTCCTGGGGGTGGCAAATAACAACAGAAAATGCAATTTGGGTTACCCACACAGGCCAGAGTACCCTAGTCCAGCCACCAACCCTGCTTTAAACATGGTAAAATGTTATTTCTTTTTGACAGTAATAATATTCCAAAGCATCATTATGTCTTTATTAATAATATTCTAAAGCATCATCATGGCTTTATTAAGGTGTTTTGATAATAAGTTGAGAACTAAACAAAACAAATATCCTACTTAGTTGATGAAGAGAGTTTTTTCAGGTCTGTTCATATTTTGTATCACATTCAGAATTAATCTAAAAATCTACGTAAGAACAGCTACCTGAAAAGTAAACTTCCTCCTTAAAATTCTCTTTTGGTACAATGTCTAGTTGACAAGAGTTGAACTAGTAGTGTGCTGATACTACTGCCTGTCATCCAGGCTGATGCTGTCTTTTTTTTTTCTATTCTCCTGTGCTGTCTCTTCCTGCTATACCTAACCTATAAAATCTTGGACTGTTTTTTTGTTCCAACTTAGAATCTGGCACTGAGGGTCTCATTCTGTGCCTAGGGCTCCTGAGCACTATCCTTACACTTACAGATAGTACAAATAATGGTTCAGTGTCAAATCTGCTCTAAAGAAAGATGGGGTATGTTTAAATTTAAAGGATGGATATTCTCTACATCTATACATAGGATCTATATCTTCACATTTGACTGTTTTCCATGCCAACTGCATCTCCCTACCCCCAAATACAAGAAGGATGATTCCTCTTACAGAGAATCCAGTGTCAGGTTGTGAGTGGGAAGCACAGCAGGCTTACAGTACTTATCCACCAGCGTATGGCCAATAGTGGAAACAGAGCAGTTTTCTTCTGAGACCATCTGGCTGAAAGGACCTCTCTTGGACCAACATTTTTCATTACAAGGGATTATCTCACATCTGTGGGTGTAACCTCCTTACTGAAGCTTAGGATGGGTTTGTTTTCCTTCTCTCTCCAATGACACCGTTTAGGGTCCCTGAAATAAGTGACTTGATCAAATTTCTTGTCTTGTTCTTTAGGAATTTGGGCTTTCCCATGCCCAGAAGGAGATTTCTTATTGCAACCTTTCAGCATTTGAAGGAGGTCTACAAGAAAGAAGGGGACAAACTTTGTGCTGGGCCTATTGTGACAGGACAAGGAGTAATGGTTTTAACAGAAAGAGGATCAATTTATATTAAATACAAGAAAGAAGCTCGTTTTACAATGAGGGTGATGAAATACTGGAATGGGTTGCCCAGAGAAGTGGTGGATACCCCATCCCTGGAAACAAGATCAGGTTGGTTGGGTCACTACATTACTTGATCCAGTGAAGATGTCTAAAGGTCCCTTCCAACACAAACCATTCCACCAGTCTATGATTCTTTGATTTACCATGCTTCATCCTTTTCTACCTTACAGTTTGTGTTTTCATTAACGTCAGCACAGGGAATTTGTGCTTTTATGTAAGCATTAGTGTCTCACTTTGCTGATATATTTCATGCAATATCAAGTGCAATTCATTCTCTTGATATGATAATGCACACATCTTAACAGCTTTTTAGAGGAATAAGTAAATTAACATATGTGCCATGCTGAAGTGGTTAGCAAATAACTATAATGCTGTTTTGTGTATTTTGCATTTGCATTCCACTTGTGTCTTAATGGCATTGATTTTTTAAACTTTTTTTTGGTGTAGATTTTGACTTTAGTCCCTTAAATGGAGGAACTGCTCTTTAGGGCTCACCAGTGCTGATAGAACAAGTTCATCACTTCACGTACTTGAATAGCAGCATATCAGTTAAAACACCTCAGAATGACACTTGCTCTTTTTGCTGTTGTGTTGTTGACTGCTCTTCTGATGGTTGTTCTCTATAGCACAAATCTTTCCTGATGCCTAGTCAGTTTTCCTCATTTTTGAACATTTGATTATTTCTTTCCAAATTTACTAATTTGCACTTTTCTTTATTGAATTTCCTCTTATTGACTTTGGGCCATTTTTCCAATTTATCAAGACAATTTTGAGTTTGACTGCGCTCCTGTAAAGTGCTTGTAAGTGCTTCCAGCATGGTGTCACCTACAAGCTCTATTAAGTGACTTTTCCATTCCATTATCTCGGTAGTCATTAATGAAGATAAAGAAGAGAGCCGGACTTAGGACAGACCTCTCTGAGACCTCTCTTGACATTTCACTTCAGTTTTGACCGGAAAGTATTTATCCACCCTTTTAGTGGGATATTTTCTTCCGTAGTAAGAAAAAATGAGTCAGCAGAAAATATGAGCTTCAAGATATGGTAGCTGTTAAGAGATTCAGAAATTACAAAGTAGAATAACAGCATGTGGGAGAGAAATTAAATGCTCGCAATTTATTGCTACAAATATGTCTTTTACGTGTTTCAAGAAGGTTTATTCTTCAATAGTACATGGAAAGATTTGTCACTGCAGTTTTCTTGGTCAGAAAGATATATATTAGGTTTTAAAAGTTTGAAGAACTTGCTGGCTGCAAAGAGATGGACCATACCAATTGATTCAATTACCTAATGCCTATTAAAATATGTGTTGTCACACTTATATTTTGTATTTCACTATCTGCACAATACAATGTATCTACACAGGTACATGGATATGTATTTCTAGTACATATAGAATATAAAAGTTGAAAATTTGCATAATATATATTGAAATTAAAAAAAAAACCAAACTCCAATATCCACTGAAAGAAATCCCTTGTTACACAGCAGGAAATGTGAATAATCATGAGTTCCCCTACTCAGAGATGTCTTGACAGGGCAATAAATATAGAGTTTAAACATCTTTCTTGATAACTATGAAGACAGGATCATTCTAATATTCAGTTTATGTATTACTCCATGGATTATTATAGAGTGTCATCTCTTTTTCAGTAATTTTTACCCATACTTTGAAATTGCAATATTTCTTATATGGCTATGTTGTAGACAAGTATATATATTGTTCTCATTTCTTAAATGGAGAAATAAAGAACAGTTGAAGTTATTTGTCTCTGAATTGGTGCTAGAAATTTAGGCTGAATTATTTAAAATTGACTTCAAACAGGTTCTTATGCTCATACTGAGCAAATAGGTGCTTTCTAAGGGGCAGTTGATTTTTTTTTTAATCTGTCTTTCACATGTGTGTTCACTTACATACTCATACTTAGTACTTTCCTCCGGGGATTTACCTAAAACATTTCTCAATTTCTTGCTGCCTCTTGAGGAAAATACTACTCAAAAAAAGGTCATTGAATTCTTTCTTGCAATAGGGAAAATGTGCAAAAGGTTGATTAAGTTAAAAGGGTTTTCAACAAAATCTGACTTGCTTAGAGAAGTAGAGCATTTACCTAAATTCTTTAATAGAATCCTAAAATATTAACATTGTTCTTTTTTTCCAGTTAGATTTTGATAATTTGACACATTTTATGCAAATTACATCAGTTATAAAACATTCAACTTTTTCATAGTTACAAAAGCAGGAGCACAGGGTCTTTGCCCATTAAAATTACTTTGCTGATTATGCTTTACACAGCTTTTTTTTTCAGTTGAAAGAAGTGACAAAAAAGCAACTTCATGTTGTAAAATGGAAAAACTAATGTTTGTAGTGAAATGTTTTTAACTGTAAAATTGGTCTATACAAATTTATATTTAAAATAACAAGATTGTTATAGGCTGTCATCTTGACAGTTTGTTTGCAATATTTTCTTACATTTCTCTTTACTTCAGCAAAGGGAGTCTTTGCTTTATGCTGCTACTTAAGTTATTTGAGTAACAGCCTTTTGCTATTTTAAATGTCCTGTCACATGTTTCTGTAATCCATTGCTGCATTTAAAGTTGTCTTAAGGATATGGTATAAAATTAATAATTTGATTTACATAGTTATGCTTTCTTTTTTTCTGTACAACAGCATTCTGTAAAGCCACTTATCCACCATTCAAAAATAAAGCAAAGAAAAAACCCAACTCCTATAGCAAATTTATATGCAAAATCATTGAATCAACCATTTCTGATAGCAACAACTGATATCTGTATAAACCATTTCCTTTACACTGATATCCAGAAGAATATTTCGTAGATTAAGATTCTGCCCCTTTCACACCTGGTTTAAAAATGATACAGCTACAAAAACACTTAATTAGAGTGCCCAATAATTATATGAATTCCATCATTTAAGCATTCTGTGTATCATGACTTATCAAGAGCTTTTTTCTCCTTTTGGATTATGACCTGTTTGTATTCTGTTGTAGTAACTCTATATGTACTTGTTTTACTCTATATAGTGAATAATAATTTCTTTTTTCTCTAAATTATGATTTGCATTCTATTCAGCAGAAGGATTGAATACTGTTATTAGATTGAATACTGTTTTCTTGTTATCAACTGCTATATCTGTTTGATCAAAATAAACACACGATATTGTCTTTATAACTGTCCTGGAGAATTACCAGTCCTTCTACCAATGTGGGGTTTCACCATCAGTGTTTGTGTTTCTCCTAAAGAAAGCAGACTTGGCTGTCACTTTTGATGGTGAGTAACTTCTTGGTTTTCTATTATTTGTTTTGCTGGGATTACAGTGGTCTCAGTTCTGCTATTCTATCTGAAATTGAGTTTTAGTGTATTATTGCTAATTTTGTCTGTCACCCAGTAAGAAGAGGACATCTCGTATTATGACCATCATTACTGGAGTTTGACTCCTCTGGGTCATGGATTATTATTCTAATTTCTTTAAGTTGTGCTGAAAGTTGCATATCTGTGGTAATTTTTTTGTGTCTATTTGAAACTGCACCCCTACCACTGGATGCCTTTGTAATAACCATCCAATTTCTTGAAACAAAGTCTCTGAAACAGATGTGGAGGATAACACTTAAGATGGCTCTCTGCTGTAGTTCAAGACAGCACCTCTGTCCAAGCTCTGTGTGGTAGATGACTGAGTACTGTAGAATACTCATCAATAGCCTGCAGTCTCTTAAAAAAGTCACCAACACTATAGGCTAGAAACTGCAGTTAATATTTTTTTGCCCCTTAAAAAGCTGTGGGAAATGTTGGGTTTCTGCATTTGTATATCAATAAATGTTCCTTGTTAAATGCTATTTCCTATATCCTAGTTATCCTAGTTTCTTATCCAGGAACATGCATTAATGGCTGTAGCTCTTTTGTTAGAAAATATTCCAGACTAAATGGTTAAGTCCCAAATGGATGTTTCCTTTGAAGTGGTATTGTCTTCTAAATATACAGACAGGCCCTTGCTTGTAGTGTTTAAACCAGAGGCCAGTGACATCAATAGAAAAACTGATTTGAATTATACTCATCACTCCAATTAATAGTCCTAATCATAGGATTAGAGACATGAGGGCAACTTCCATTTAAGTGTTGGCATAATGCTGTCACACTGAGTTAAATGTTTGTGTGAAAGTAATTAAATAATGACTTAAGTCACATATATCCCTGTTTTGAAACAGTTCATGATTGAAGCTCTGTAAAAATTAAGTTGAAAGTTTTATGTTAACAGAATGAATACAGTTACTAAATATGCTTTTGATATTTGGTTTTTCCAGTAGTGGAAAGCTATTTGAATGTAACAGAAAGGGTCTAGGTAAAACCCTAATAATTTGAAATTAAATGTTTTATTAATATCTGTATCCTGGGGGAAAAAAAAATGGACCATGTGCATCACACAAATTCACTTATGCTCCACTCCATTAGATTCTGTAGAAAAAATTGCAGCAAAGTCCCTGGAAAATTCTTATATCATATGAAGTTTTATAATTTTTATCCATATTTCTAGGTCAAAGAGAAAACTGGCAATGTATAATGAGAAAGTATTTTGGCAATATTCTGTTTTATTGATGGTTTGAGCAATGCCTTTTCCAGAACTTCTATAAAAGCACTGGGGAAAAAAAAATCCTCTTACTCTGGTTCTCCCTTTCCCTTGAATATGGAGCATTTTGAGCAATACATCATGCAAAAGAAATCTGCACCTACATTTTCTGTTTTTAAATATATTGCCAGTGATACCTTAACATAATAGATCATGAAATGTACTGGCCACAGATATGATTATAGAAATGACAGGGAAAGGGTAAAATGCAGAAAATGGAGATAACTACCCAAAATTGTCTGAATATGAGTCCTAGTTAGTAAATAGATTTTGTGGTACAAGATATGCAAAGATTCAATTTGGAGCAATATGAAATTGTTTTATTCTTTCAAGTTCAGCCCACATATAATTAAAACTTCCCAAGCACTATCACCTGCAGGAAATTTCATTCAAATAGTGAAAAAATTGGCATGGAACTTATCTTCTGACAGTTTCAAGTGTAGAAATTTCTCTAAGTTTAGGGGATTACTCTTCATAACCTTGGTTCTGTCAAATACAAACATGCATTTATTTACAGTTTCTCTTCAGACTTCACCATAGCATACACAAATTTGAAGTTATCTCTTCACCCCAACAATACCAGTTGTGTTTATTTGTATATCTCACTTTGGATGTGGTAGAGCAAGGGAACAGAATTTTTGTGCTTTTGTCCTAGCTGGTGTAACTCCTTCTTCCATTAAAAAAAACCTGAGGTAGGCAACTGCTTAAAAGTTCACAAAAAGTACTGGAACATGGTACTTTGTGGATAAACTTTGGAATAAAACCTGTAATAGCTGTTACCCTGACAGAACCTTTGTCTGTAGGCTTAGGAGAGGCAGCTCATCTTTGTTTCCCATTTACCCCTTCTCCAAAGTGTGACATATCCTATAGAATGAATACATTTCAGCTTGCACAGTTTTCAAAATACTATGAACTATATTAAGAATAAATATGTAGAAGTGGCTTAATTGCTCAAAGCTGTTCAATCTTTCAGGCTATCAAAATGCCCTTTGTAGAATATGGTGAGGTTTGGATGGTTTTACTGCACATTAAATACAAAGCCATATTTTAAGATGAGTGCCAGGGCTAGCATTAGACCTTCCTGTCTTCAAAAGCCGTGTCAAAGTTCTCATTAACTGATAGTGGATGATTAGGGAATAACCTGGGACACTCAGAATCAACTCCCCTATGCCATCTATGTGTTTTCCATTACCCTGCTGTACTCAGTTAATTTAACATGGGAGATGAGGTGAATATATATGAAGAAACAGCTGAAACTTTGAAGTTCTGGTGTGTTTTGTTGGTTCATGTCACAACCTGAGTGTTATTTAAACATCTATTTTTTCACATTTAATACTGGGTAATACTCTAGAGGCCTCTATAAAACAGCTAATGTTCCCTTTGGCATCGAAATCCACTTACCTTAACTGACTTCTGTTATACTTCAACCTGATTCTCAGAGTCACAATGGTAATATTCATTTTAATGTCCCAATAGACTCTTAGTATTCATCAAATATTTGATTTACATTTCTAATAAGGCTTATGGAATGCAGAGACATGAAACCCATACTCTGCCATGATTCTAACTAGTGTCTCTTTCATTAACACTGAGAATTATTTCTCAAAAATAATTAAAATCTGTAATTGAATATACTAGAATAATTTTGGAAAATTAGTTTAATTATTCTAGTGCTTCTATTTGGATAGATCACATAATTTATAATGAGAGAATAGGCAAATATGAATTTACTCTCACAGAGTCCTTTTGTTTACACTTACCTTTAAAGAATACATATATACATGAAATGCCTGCCAAGCAACATAGTTACAATGTAGATGCTTTATAGAATTCTACTGGAAAAAAGTTAGTCTCAGAATCATTTCAACAATTAATATGCTTGTTTTCCCCTTCAGGAATTTTTTTTTTTTTTCTATATGCATCCTGCAACATAAAAAAATATTCTTTACATGAGCTGACTCTTGCATATCAGCCTCCCAGCACCTGAAGGGAGCCTATAAGAAGGATGGGAAATCTATTCTTGCAAGGGCAAGAAGTGACAGGACAGGGAGGAGTTGTTTTGAACTGTGAGAGACTAACTTTAGCCTGGATATTAGGAAGAAATTATTTGCTGGGTGGGTGGTGAGGCACGGCACAGGTTGTCTGCATTTGTGGCTGCCCCATGCCTGGAAATGTTCAAAGCCAGGCTGGATGGGGCTCTGAGCAGCCTGGTGTAGTGGGAGATGTCCCTGCTCATGGCAGGGGGGTCAGAATGAGATGATCTTTAAGGTCCCTTCCAACCCAAACCATTCGGTAATTATGTGATTTAGTCACAGTAAATCTGAATACAAAAATGAATCATATATTCTAGATGAAGAATACTTATACACCAGAAATCACTACCCTATGCGTACAAAACCAGGTCTGAACTCCAATAACTAGGGGGTGGATTGGAATGGTTACAAATTCCTGGCATATCCACAGTTTTCCGAGTATACTGCTGCTGTATACACAACTGCCAACTCTTGTTAGGGTTCATCAGTGGCTTCCTGGGCAAGAAAGTAAGGAAGTTTGTGGTTCATCATGAACACAAGGTCTGAAAGCTGGCTGTAAGCATCTGGGCAGCATTTTCCAGCTGCTACTGCAACATACTGAGTTGTGGGACTGAATGATGTTTTGACCATTATAAACATATTGAAGAAAACAGAAAAAATGTACTAAAAGAAGACCTGAACTAGAAAATTTGGAGGAAAGAGAACTGGATTGAAGGATTCCTGGTTGCTCAGATTTCCCACTGCCTCAGGAATCCCAGGAAGTTCTTTGCCAAGATGCCAGAAGGTTTCTGGCTAGGGATCTCATTCCAGTAACAGTTATATATAAATTCTCTGATGGAGAATGGGAATGATGTGGTGTGGGTAAGCACAGGGCACCTCTCGCTCATAACCAGCACCAATGGCTGGGGGTTTTTAAAGTGTGGGTTAGAGCAGTAGTTTGGACTGTAAAACTCTAAATGTCTTAGTTTAGGGGCTGCTCTTGTTTTGTGATGGAATTTAGTTTGTAGCACTGCAGGGTTAGTTCTTCAGCCAGGGCAATACCAGCATGTCAGCACACATGTGGAACCTGGACTAATTAGCCTTGCTTGGAAGCGTGGCTAATTAGTCCAGACTTAACACAAATCTCATCATGTTTCTGAAAGCTGAGCTGGTAATGCTACATGATACATGTCAGCCTACTAATTCATTCAGAGTTCTCTGTGGACTCTCTGAGCAGACTGAGTCATCAGCTACGCCCTCAGTTGGCTCTCTTTATGGGACATAATGGCACAGAAGCTCTTAGGCTTTCACCAGCTTTAACCTCAAAGGATTGACAAAGGTGTCCAACACATTTTCCTTTTTCTAATTTTTTTTCCATACTCAGTCTGCCAAGTTTTCTGTTCCTTAGTTCGTGTCAGAGGCTCGTTTGCTCATACAGGGTCCCGAGCTTTTTGTTCCTCTCTGTCTTACTGGCTCTGGCAGGTGGATCTTCAGTGTCAGAATCCTCTTTCCAGTCCTGACAGGGCCCCAGGCTCTGTGCAGGGTGCAGGGGACGATATTCCTTACTGCTCTCACCTTTCACACTTTGGAGCAATGCTGAGGTCCAGCTGCTTAACCACACAGCTGCCATTGGTATCCTTTACAGCATCCTTTACCAACCATGTATCAGGAAAAGTGGGATCAGATCTTTTTGTCTAAAGGTGATTGTTTCCTGCAGAAGTGATACAAGAAGAAAGGGGTAGAATCTGTTTGACTCCCCTCATTTTCAAATCAGTGGCTGATACTTTGTCACCTAGCCGTGCTCAGTTTCATATTTGGCTCCTGATAACTCTATGAAGATGTTGCATAGTGCAGCTCAGCTAGGACAAATAAAACTGTGTGAGGGGAAGATGGAGTGCATGGCAGGAGAGGAATAGTAGGTTACTTCCTTGTATTCTTCCCTCCAAGCAAACAATGTTGAGTGGTTGAATTACTTAGTAAATGTCACTCTTTTCATCTGGTGTTATTCCATACATTTTAGCAAAGTGAATAGTGATTAGTAAAAATAAGTGAGGTTTAAGTCTTACAAAGATAATCTTCCATGCAAAGTTTGCTGACTTAGCCCCAAAAGAGCTCCTATAATAGCTGTGTATAATCACTTTTTTTTCTGAAATAAATACTAGGGTTTGGAGAGATGGGGCTGCATGTGTGCATGGGGGGGGGGGGGGGGCAGAAAATTTATTTTATTGTTGTCTTATTATTTCAAAAAGGAGATTATTGAGTAACATGAGAACGTTTAGCACTTTCCCTGTTCATGCCAGAGAGAATCACACATTTACTGCTAATGAGCAGAATGCAGCTTTATGACTTTGTCTGAATATTTTCCCTGAGATGACTTCCTTTACCACTAAAATCATTGGCAGGGCCCCTCCAGTTGGTTTTAATGAGGAAGAATTGGACCTTTAATAAGCATGATGGTCACGTAAGCTTGGGGTTTGTTTTTTTAGCATCGTGCTTTTTAAGTGTTTTTAGTTACTGCCTGCAGTGTATACAGCTGTGAACTTGGATAATAAATAAGGATTATTTCTATGAAGAAACCTTTGGCAGCAATTTTTGCTTTGCTGAGGTAAGCTGTTAGTCATCTGCCACCAAAGGGTAATCAGCTAGGTTTTAAATATTGCTGTGTCTTTCTACTTTTACTGTATTTTTGATTAGTCAATAAATACATGTTCAGTCTCTTTCCAAAGCCCAGCAATCAGTGTAGATACAAGATACATTGCTGAAAAAGAACAAACCAACACAAGCTAGCTTTTGCTTGTTCTAAGAGAAGGTCGGGCTCACTTGGAAATTAGTGGAAGGTGGTAAAACTTCATTATAAAAAACATCACAACCAAAAAATGGTGTTGACAGGTGGTAAAGTACATTCTCGAGACTGAATAAACTTACTCATTGATGGTAAAAGTGAAGCCAGAGAAACTGCGCTCCCTGATATGAAGGGTGAATTTGAGCTTTGGCACCCGGCTGGCAAACACATTGCAGATTCGAGAGCCTACATTTAGGCTTTTAATCCCATGTATCAGAACACGGCAGATTTTTAAAAGAGCCTAGTATGGAGTCAAGGAGAATGTCTTGTATAATAAAACAAATGTAGAGATAAGAGAGGAATCATGGTTTTGTATTCTTGCTTTTTACGAAATAATTCAAATCCAAACATCCTTGCCAACCTAACTCTCCTCTCCGAATCCCCAGACAAACAATGCTGTAAAAGTCTAAGTTGCAACAAAATAGACTGTGTAATGGAATTTTTTGGCATATCGAGTAAATAAAAATGGCAAAGACCTGACATAGTTAGGAACCAATAGATATATCCTGGCTTCCAGGTAGAGGGTAAGGAAATTAGCTGTTTGGTTCTTACTTACACTGCAAAAAGAGAGAGTTATTGGTTGCATTAGAGGCAAACTGGGTGGGAGCTGTATTCAGTCATTGGATATATTGCAACAAAACACCAAATAGAAAGTAGTGGTTTAACCATATCTAAAAAACTCTCCTGATAAATAAGGAACATGGTGTATCAGCAGGTATTTTTCAGCATCTCTGCTATTTTTTGCCTCTGATATGGTTGCAGAGAAGGTCATGTGGATTATGCAGATGACTTTGGTTCAAACTTGGTTTGAATAAACCCCTACTTGGTATTTTTGCTTGTAAAGATTGCTGATAGCAAAGGATTGGGTTGATAGCAAAGGAATTGAGCTGATAGCAAAGGATTGGGTTGCATAAAATTTCTTCACCTCCATGAAGCAGTCCTTGCTCTTAAAGACTTCATTCCTTGGAGTAATCAAGATCTTATTTGTTATACTGTAGCAAAGTCTTTCTCTTTTGCACCCATCTCAGTAAGAGAAATTTTCAGTTAGAAGATAAATAGATAACATAAAAACTGCTGTTACACAAAATGATCATATTTGACTGTACATTCCTGAAAGATCTGAAACTGCGAGCGCTTTCAGGCCCATTGATAAAGCTGTCAAGAAAAACTGCTAGAATATTCTGCTTCCCAGGTGTCATTCAGGTGTGTAATGTAGGAATGCTTTTCCACTGCTGTATCTTCAGCAGTGCATGGATGTCCTACAATACAACATGCCAAAGGACAGAACTGAAGCTTTCAAGCAGATCACAAGTTTTCCTTTATGCCTCATTTTGATTTTTTTTTTCAGACTATGCCAGTTTTTAGGAGAAAGTTGTCCTTCATCTCTTTGGGCTATATTCAATCATTGGCTATATTTCAACAATACATCAAATGGATTGTGCAGTGTGAGCGCGGAAGATGAATTTATGAAGATTGTGCACTACATTGTTCATTCTGCATATCCCCATTTGTTCCTTGTCTTTGGGATATAGTAGTGCCTTAGAGGACTCTGCTAGTTAATAATAGCTCAAACTGTGAATTTGAGAACTTTTGCAAAAAAAAAAAAAAAAGGGAAAGTAAAAAAACACTAAAATTAAGGGGCATTGCAGACAATCCAGCAACATGACTAATTGTGACACGTGGCAATAGTCTGAGGAAAACTGAAGCACCTAAAAAGCTGGAAAATGTGTTGCAGCCAGCCAGCACTGAGCTGCCCTGGATGGCAGAAGAACACACAAACAGATTAGTTTACAGTCGGGTCTGGGAAACAGGGCACAAAAACTGAGCTGTAGAGCCTTGGGAATTGTGCCCAACTCTGCCACAGTCTTACTGGGCAACCTGAATAGCTATTTCATATTTTTATTTGTTTCCAACACTCAATTTTGACTATTCCTGTGCTGATGTTATAAGATGGATGTTGATGGGAAATCAGGGTTTGGACTGTAAATCCCCCTGAGCAGAGCACCATCGTGTGTACCTGTACAATGCCTGGCACAATGGAGATAGCATCTCTGTGAGGAACTGAAGGCATTACTGTAATAAAAGTATCAATATTTTAATCATCTGCCTTATTTCATCTCTTATCTCACTATTTTATGCAGTAATTTGGACATTTGTTTCCTTTGCACATTAAAATTTTCTCAGGGAGACTTCAGTGGATTGAGGTTCAGGGATCATGTGGACCTGATTATTCAAATTCCCTGCACCTGTGGGGGTTTCTTTTGATATTGCATGTTTCAAACTGAATGCTCGCTAAATACAATGAATTTAAAATATGGAAAAATGAATTAAATGAAAACATTAGAACTGCATCTAAGTTTGTAATCAGCATGATGTGGGGGATGAAAATGAATGTGGAACCCAGCTGAACAGTGTGTTGGCATAAGAACTCTTGACTTACAGCTGTTCCTTTGTTCTTTTTTGTTAGTTTTACAGCATTTTTTTCCAGAAAACCTTACTTTGCATGAAAGACAAATTCATATGAGAAGATTGTTTAGCTTTGTGCATCATAATTTAAACAGAGTGAATTGAAATCTGTTAAAGTTACACAGGATTCTGATGGAGTGGGCAGTTCAGGCTAATAGGTAATTTCTGTCCAAAATTTTAAACTAGTATTTTCTGAAATGTAAAAATCAGCTTAGACAGAAATATTCTCATTGTCTAGTAAGGCTAACAGGTCTTTAAAAACAGAATTACTGAGACAAAAGAAAAAAAAATAAAAACCCATCACAAAAACTGTGCATGGAATTTGACTGTAAATAGCTTTTCTAGATATTGTGAAACAATGAGACAGATGGCTAAGAGTGAAGGGCTCTGTCTAGTGAGCATTCCAACTCTTCTGCAGGTAATCCTGAGGGCCTTCTTAAGGCATGGCTTCAGCTGTTAATTTTTCCACAGACTAACTCATGAGAAAGACCACCAACCACTTTTCCTGTGAAAGCACTTTTCTTGTGAGAGACAATAATTCAGGTTGGAAGGAACCCCGGGATGTCTGTGGTTCCACCTCCCACTGAATAAAGGCTGAACTGTGAGGTCACATCAGGTTGGTCAGCATTTAATTCAGTATGATCCTGCAGGGAGGGGAGATCCACAACCTTCCCAGGCAGGCTCTTCCCCTCCTTGACTGCCTTCATAAGTTTTTCCTTTTATCGAGTGAATACACTTAGTTTTGGTTGTGTGGTTTTTCTTTTTTATGTGTGTTTCTTGTTGATTGGTTTTGGTTTTTGTTAGTTGGTTGGTTGATTCGTTGCTTTTCGGGTTTTTGAGTTTTTCTTTTGCCTAGAACATGGGATATCAAGAAAGGGACTAAGAAGAGGAGGTGTTTGGTTTCCAGTCCATACTGTAACCATTGTTATTATGCATTTCATGCTAAATATCACTGCATAAAGTACACAAAAAGAAACATAGCGTTTTTGCCCCTCAACCACTCACATGAGCATCCTGTTTACTGCATTAAAAATCATATCATGGTGCTGGATTTTGTTTTTTTCCACAGGTTCATCTAATGAAACTTGACTACATTTTGCTGAGGTTGTTCAGCTTAAACAGGAAAGGTATCATATCCTGAATAGCCAGGTGGTGAGAGATCTATTCAAACAGATGGACCCTGAGCCTCCTCCCTCTGAGGTGGTTTAGCCAATGCTTTAGCATCAGAGCTTTGATCACTTTCCTGTTCCAGAACAGTGAGCACTTTTACTCTCTCCTGGACATCAGTTAAAGTGCCCTGTTTGTAGCTACCCCCAGCTCCCTGTCAGCCACAGGCTGCATCCACCACAGGGCAGGTTTATTCCCTGCCTGGACTGTGATCAAGTTCAGCTGTAAATACTGAAGTCAGCCTTCATTAGCTTTAATGGCAATGGTGTTAGGTGAGCAGTAGAAGAATCTTTCTCACCAACATCTGCCTCCAGGTTCTCTAATTTGCAAGAAAATTAGAAAACACAATAACAAAAAATTCTCTGATTTTTCAGATTTTTAATTATTTTTTCTTTTTTCCTTCCCACCATTTTAGTTTGCTTCTTCATTTGTTGCATGCAAGACTGCAGCATGCAAGAGGCAGAACTGTTCAGGCTGAGGGGTTGTCTCATGGTTCAGGGGGCCAAATGCTACTGCAAGGGACTGAGGTCCTCTCCTGCCTTCACCATCATGTTCTTAATGAGATCATCTGCAGATTGTTTCAACTGGAGTTTTCACTGATTTTTTAACAGATATTTCCTGTTTATGGACAAGCTGAAAGCTCATGTGTAAAGCACAAGTGAATAGGGGCTATATTTTAAATGTGTGCACTGCTGCATGAATTACAACTTATTTGTATCAAAGCAGGCACCCAAATGAATGATTTTTTAGCAAAGTGGTAGAGGTGTTGGGAGGATAGATTAATTATAGTGAGAGCTGAGAGCACCACAAAAAACCAAAAAAAAAAAAAAAAAAAAAAAAAAAGCTGAGAATACCACAAAAAAGCCTATGGAAAAATCAGTAATTTTGTATTCAGTGCAGGGTTTTGATGATGAGTGCTAAATAAGGTCTGGAATCAAACACAGAATGATGAAGATAAAAAGAAAAACTGAATAACTCCCCATTCAGCTGGTGTCCATTTTATGCACTGAGTCTTGTAAGAGGGAAAAATGCAATGTTCGTTCTCATAAGTTTTGAGTTCTTGATTCTGAAAATTTAATATTTGAGTAGCATGAGATTAGAGAAAACGCAGACCAGAAAGAGCACAAAAGAGTCCTCTTCCACGAGAACATGTCCCAGGTTTCATTTAAGTGAGATATAAGAGTTTGTGAAAATTTTTATGTACAAAGTGCTTTGGTTATTGTTCTTAGTGCCGGAAATGAAACTGCTTGTTATCAGTAAACTTCCCAGCAGCTCTTAGCCAAGAGGCTCCAACATTTCCTTGTCCAGCAACCTGGTGCTGTGCACAGCAAGTACGCCTGGGGGTAGCAAATAAACTTGGAGAAGATCTCATATTCCTGAGCCGACATGATGGGACTGCTTTTGTGTGAAAAGGAATTGAAGGGTGGGATTCAGATACATGGGAGCTTAATTTTTAAGCTTTGTGATTAGAGGTGCAGTCTTTACTGCCCTCACCTGTCCTTCTAACTGTTTAAGTCTCTTGTGTGAATGGCAGTCCCCTCTGGAATTAAAAGACACACCGAGCCTCAGTTTTTCATTTCTGCCTGTCAGTCACTCTGAATTCTGAGCAGAATTGATGACCCATTCACAGGGATTACTGAAGCTACACAGGCAGGAACCCACTTGACAGGTAAAAGATAACTCCCTTTTTCTTGGGTACCTTCGTGGCTGTAATTAACGTTTCTGTTTTGTTCTAATTATAGTTTTTGTATCTTAGCCATTATGCTAATGGCGTTGTTCAGTAGTATGTGAGATTGCATTCATTATCACTGGTGAATTAAACCTTTATTAAAGAAAAATTCCCCCAGGCCTCATTCTGAAGTTAAGTAATTATTCATTTGGTTTTATCCTGGCAATTAGCTTATATACTGTAGCACTTGTGATTTGGTTTCTATACCTCCCCAGATTAGATTAACCCACCATGGTAAATAAATGCATAACAGTGCCCAACACGTTGCTTTAAGTGCGTTATTATATAGAAAAAAAAGCCCCAAAAACTCAGAAAACCCCAACCCCAAGAAGATTCATTGTTCAGTAGAAGAGCTCTGGAGCTCCCAGCAGACTGTGAAGGCAGAAGGAGATTGTGCTGGACTGTTGGGGCTCTGCGGAACAACAGTAATAACAAACGAGTTTATGGAGCCCTCCAACAGAGCAGTTAATTCTTTCTTCAATTGCAATGACTTCTTTGGTCAATATGCTTCATATCTGAGATATGCACTGTGCTCAGCCACACTCACAGTGTAAATCAAGCCTTCGGAGAGCCTCCAGACATACATAAATTTCCTGGGTGATGTAGCCTGGCTCTCAGTCAAGAGAGGGGAAAAAATTTCAAGGAAAACCTTATTTGCCCTCACCTACATACTTGTAGTTTGTGAATGCCTCACAAACACTGTTGGATTGAACAATACTTCCTTTAAGAAAGATGAGGGTTTATGTCTGTTTTTCTACTGGAATAGGGAGGCATGGGAAAATTCGGGATATACCAACAGTCACACAAGAAATCATCAAGAGAAACAGATTCTGACTGTGTTTTCCATGTGGCCTAATCAAATGTTTAACTGTTAGCAGGTTTTTTTCTCTCATATCTCTTTTTAGCACACATTAAAATCTCCCACATACAAATCTCCACACATACAAATCTCCCACAAATTTTGACAAACGCATTTGAAGTCTCTTTTCACTGATGCTATTCATCTTATGCGTCTCTATGGAGAGAGGGAACCATTGTCCTGCCTTTAATTACAGCTACAATTTTCAGCAGTATTTTTAAATGGAAACAACTTAAAGGCATTAAAAGAATCCATCAAGCATCCTTGATTCCATACAAGACTTCAGTGACGCCTCATATATAATCATTGCAGAAGGTGAAACCTAACGTGCTACCACAGCCAAAACATTAATCAACTACCTGAGAGTTTTGCCTCAAGAAGTAATTTAGAATTTGACCTTGAATTTGGATAGCTAGTATGTATGGAATTCAGGCATTACTTCCACTGTGTTGTGAACCCAGCAAATTTGCACAGATAGGAAAAAATTAGTATACATTGATTTTTGACAAGCATCATTTAATCTCTTGTATATTCTGGCAATATCTACCAAATACCCACAGGATCTAGGAACAACCTTAAACATCTCTACTTTCAATTCCAAATGCAAGCTGCATGTCATTAACCTTGCCTCAATATCAAATATGTGAAGCGCAGCAGAAATAAAATAAATAAATGAAAATTAATTTTGAAAGAAGCCACATAATTTTCCCATTGGGAAAAATACTGAGAGAAGGAAAAGGGGAAATAAAATGCTTGTCCTGTCCTCTAATGCATGTCATGAAAGTATTTGACTTCAGATTCTCAGAGGTTATTTGCCTCACCTGCGCTGCTATCAATGGAAGTTGCATGCCTAAATATATTTGAGTTTCTGGGCTTCAGTTCCATACAACTGAAGGTAGAATGGAAGTCTGAATGGAATTCAAGGTCTCTAATAAATCTTATTAAGTCATGTATTATATGTGGACTTACAGAACACATAACCCAACACAATATTGCTAACAGTGGCTGGCTGTTATCCCACCTCATGGGGTACTAAAGAGGTTGCTTGATTAATATTCACAAGGTATTTTAAAATAATAAAGTGATCTATAGGTGACAAATATTACTGCACTGTACTGTGTCTCGTCACTCCAGTCAGTCTGAGCTGTGTTCCGCAAGCCTCACACACAGAAGTTGTTCTCCTTGGAGTGCGCTTTGCAGCCCTCTGCATCCACTGAGGGCTGGGTGGCAGTGTGCTACAATGGTCAGGAATGTTCCAAATCCACACTTTGCTCCTAACCACTCTGTGAAGTAGGAATTACATCACTATGGAGAGAAAGCTCTCATCAATAAAAAGAAAATTGCAGATATGACCTGTTGTTCAGTTCAATAGTGTTAACTGCTGTTCAGGAGTAAAGGGAGGAGTAAACAGGTTTCAGCTGAGAAATCATCCTGTCACATTGCATTCGGAAGGTTTCCACGTTTAATCATGTGTCAGGTATTTTGCAGCAAATCTTTGCTGCTTACCAGAAAATCTATTTTTATTTCTCCAACAGCAAAGGAAATCAGGCTTGGGTTTTATTCCTCCTGCATTATTAGAAATCATGTGTTCATGGTAATGAAAATCATGAAGACCAAATTATTTTCTCATTGATGTCTATTCAGATGAAATGCTGCTGTTGGAGTACCAACAGGTAATGCATGTCCCTCAGGACATTTGTTGCAGCTGTGCAAGAAAGAACATGGTATCCTCTAGATCTAAATTATTTGCAATATGACAGACCTTTCAATCATGGCCCCTCAGAGAAGGTGGAAAACAAAAGACAGGACGAGAACTAAATCTCCAGATTTTTCTACTACTCTAACTGTTTTCTGTTGAAATAAAGACCCTTCAAGAATGAGAGACCTTAACCTACATTCTTGATTGAAGATAAGAATTGGAAAAAAACGTGTCACAAATGACATTCACCTACCCTTTGATGACACATCAGACCAGCTGAGGAAGGCACTGAGCTGTTAGGTAGAACCTACCAATATGCTGATTCTGTTTCCAGACATTTTTGCCTTCATTAGCTACTGTACGTGCTTCTGCTATATCAGATTAAGTTTTACAAGCTTATTTAGTTAGAAAGGCTGATTATTTTCCTTTTTGCATAGGGGAAAAAAGCGTTCCTGTTTATTCTTTTGAAACTCACTTTCTTATTGAAATGCTGAATTTCCGTTATCATAACTGTACTCAGTGTAAACAGGAAACATTTGCACTTTAAATCAAGCTATCATATAAAAAGTAGAAGGTATTTTAGTGGGAGAATCTGGGAGGTGGTACTAGGAAATCGTGACAGGAATGAGAAGGGTTTGGTTTGACTAGTTTATTGCCTCTGGTAGACACCCCAACAGTGAAACTTGTGCAAAATATTTAAAATCATTATTGTAAGTGAAGAACTGTAAAAACCCTATCCATTTGGAGAGAAAAGAAATTCTAAAGATGTTCAAAAGCTGCTGATTTCATTTGTTGGTGAGCAATGTATTTCTCTTTGTGTGTTTAAATGTTCAAATATATCAGCCTTGCATTAGAGTCATATCTAATGAAGTTGGAAAATGGTGCAACTCCAGATTGTTCTCTGCTCTGCATCACTGTCTTCCCTGGTGATCATGACAACATATACAATCATAGCAGCAGTCTTTAATTTTAAATTAGCAGAAAAAAATTCCTGCCAAAAGGAGATAATGTTGATTTTCTGTTGGACTCCAAGTCCTTGAAGTGACAAACTGAAATAATTATTTCAGAGGTTGATTAGGAAAACAGGCCTTGCTTTACGGGTCCCCGGTGCTGTTGCCTTAATGAAATCTGAGCATGTTGAGGAAAACTTCCAGATTTTCCAGAAAGAAGGTGATAAAAATAAATTTATTAATGATCATTACAAAAATGCTAACTTCATATTTTATATGCCGTTACCTCATTCACGTCTCAATCACACTGACTCTCTGAACTGTTCAGAAAATAAATGCTAGCCCATTAGTTATTTTCGCAATTCCTTATACTTCCTAGATAGGGAATTCAAAAAATTTCAAATTCTTTTCGTCTGTAATATATAGCAGTTTTAAAAGGAAAAATCAGTGAAACTATCCATTTCAATAGTATTCCAGAATTTACCTATGACAGGAAATGCCAAGTTCATTTGGGTTTTAGAACCCTTTCTGGAAGATAGTCCTTATCTGTTGGAATCTCAAAAATTTTTCTTGGCCACTTTAAGTCAGGGTTCTTTATTCTGCAGGATACCAAATCTGCTATGAAAATTTAGGGCATAAGGGGTAATAGTCAGATATCCCTTTGAAATTTCCTTTGAAAATAGAGTAAAAGAATATATTCAGATTCTACTCTTGAGACATGTTGTCTTGACTGGTCACCATTGCAACATGCTTCTGAAAACCTGCAAATTTGTTTCACCTTGATTTGGCTCTGTCTCTTAGGTTTCTAAATAAACACCCATGTCTTTACTCCTACTGCAAATGGGAAGAGAGTAAAGTTTTCGTAAGTTATCAATAGTAATTTTTGTAAAATCTGAAAGGTGCTTCAAATTTCTGCTGACATCTGAGACTATTCTGTATGTAGAGCTCACAACATGCTGTACATATGAGCAGAAGGCTGTGTCTGTATTCCTGGCTAGTAGCAGTTCTTTCCCAGGTTCTCCTAAAAGGAACTGGGCAGAAATGTTCCCGTTCTTACATCTTACTATAGCACATTTGAATTCCATTGTAATAATGACCAGATTAAGCTTTCCCATATTGATGCTGGGAATGGATTTCCTAAAGAAACAGAGATAAAAATAGTTTCAAATCTGCAAAAGCTTTTGCTTACCTTCTTCATAGTCTGGTGAAATGAGACCTCAGAACCTGGAAAATCTGCAAATGGCTTTACTACAGTGCAAGTGTTAGGCACGGTTGAAATATTTTTTTAAAGTTTTTGTTATATTGTTTCAGGAGATTGCAGGGTCAAAAATAGAATTTTCAGCAGGTTGGAATACCAAGACATATTTTTAAAATCCCTTTGACATATTAGTGTTTTTATTGCACACAGCATGGTAATGGCTTGCTGCCAGTCAGACACATTCTGCTTGCTGTATTTACACATTGAGGTCAATGAAATTCCAAAGTAGAATTACTCATTTATGCCTAGCAAATTTAGATGTACAGGTAAAATGTCCTCTAGTTGTCAGCATGATCGTCTTAAACCGAAGATCTTGAGTCTGTGCTACCCAAGTTACAGGGGTTACAAGTACAATGGTGATGAAAACATCTTTGGTAGATCTTCAGAACCTTCAGTTTGCTTAAAAAGTATGTGTTATTATGAAAAAATGATATGATAACATCAGTATTACTTGCAGCATGTAATGTTGTTGCTGAGATTTTTATGTCCTTCTTCCCAGTTCTTGAACCCCAACTCATGGTTATGAGGATCAAGCAGCTTGCTTTGCCTGACTGTGGCTCCAAGCCCCAAGCTCAGAGTGACTTTGGATCCTTTCATGATTGTTGTCTGTCTTTTCTACCTTTGTTCCAACATTAGTCAACATACAATAGGAAACACAAATTCTAGATTCCTTTTCTAATTCCCAGTCTTGGGTTTGGTAGTTCCCTAACATAGGGGTTAGATGTTAGAAGAGAACACAAGAGAACCCAGTGTATTTTTTTCCTGCATGCCATAAAGATTTTCTTTTCACGGTTTGCCCATGGGAGGTAAACTGCTCCCCTTTCAGAGCTGGGTTAATATAAAATGTATATTAGCTTGAAAGAGAGAAATTACTTAATGTAATTCTGTGGCTACGGTCTTTGTCATACTCAGAGGCTTGCTATTTACCCATCCAATTGTATAACCAATTGTTCTCATAATCCTCGGCATTTAAGAATAATGTTGCCATGGTAATCTTAGATTCTGTAAATGCTTATCATTCTCTAAATGGATAGCTTTAAAAAAAATAAGTCATTAGTTTTCTAGTAGCCAGAATACTCTTTATTGGCTTAAAAAGCTGAAATATACCTCTGTTGTAAAAAGAGACCAGTTTGTTCAGCCATAATAAGTTCACAATCTGCAGAATCATGACCCTGCTGATAGTGTTAACAAAAGCTTGCTCCTTAATTATCTGCCTTGCATTCAGCTGCTGTTTCCCTCCTAAACTCAATTATAATTCTAATAGCAGCTGTGCTGCCATTGTTTGTTGCAATTCATTTTAAGGAACTTTGATTGGATGTCATTGGTCTTTTTGACTAAATGTGCAAGGTTCAAAGTATCCACTGCCACTAATAGTCCTCATCTCATGTTAAGATTATACTAATTATTTACATAATTATATATTATACATTATAGAGCTATTATGTATTATTTCTAAATGATAGTTCTCCATCAAAGATGTTGAACAAAAGAATATATATATAGTTTTATTGTCCTTACTCATATTTCAGTGTTGATGCAGATATGCTTATGATTAGTCTCTGTTTCTGTGTTAGCCAACAGTTGAAGTATCCTTCCACTGCACTGCAAATTTATTAGAGCATTCAGGAGTCTCTACTGCTTTCAATTTTAGCTCCTCATTTATTATTTCATCTGTACATCTATGTCAGTGCAATTGATGTGATAAGCAATTACTTTTACAGTAACAAAAATGTCTTCATATGTCCTTCAAGTTTTGAGGCCTTATTATATGATAAATCTTAGTTTGATGCAATAATTGCAATAGATAGTGAAGATAATACTTCGTAATTACTACTTACATAATTGTCAAAAGCCAGCACATCTCTAGTGTAATATAAGAGTTGATATGATGGAATATTTTAGCTCATTTATACAAGAGGAGACAAAAATAAATTAGGAAACTGCAGCAGGTCTTGGATTTTGGATTGGATTCCATGTGCAGAGCTAGATCTATTGACTTGATATCACTACTACAAATACAACTTTATTACAGGATAACTGATATATGTCAAGGAAAATAAAGTAGTAAAAAAATGAAATGTTGGTTATCTTAAGAAAAGGCTATCTGCTTAACTACAGAACAGAATTTACTTGGTGTTTATAGGTGAAATGAAGTGCCTTGAAGTGACAGTTTTCTTCTGAGGACTGTGGAATCATGAAGCTGGGTTTGAGCACATCTACCAGAAAGGCAAGACCCTGAATTCTGCCTTCTTATCATGGAAATTATGATCAAGGGCACCTACATATCTGTGGGGCAGCAAATGGCTCGCTGCATGCCAGAATCTCCGGAGTGACTTTAAATCACGAGGGCACTTTTGTTTGTATGTTCTTTCTAATATGTTATTTTGAAATGCCGCAAAACCCCCTCCAACAACTAGTCTGCAAAGCATTAAAAGAACCCTGTTGGAGTTGCAAAGGCAAGTGATCTGTGTTTTGCACATCAGCTGCACTGCAAATGTAAATTGGCATCTATGTATATACATAGAGTAACGGTCTTCAGTTGCACAGTCATGTGTATCTTTGTGAGAAATTGCTGCCCCATCAAGAGATTCAGAGTTTGAAGTGAAAGAGATTGCAGCCAGGACTCCTCCATTTTGCTGCAGAAGCTGGAAGGTATGCAGCAAATGATGATGAGAATTGCAGGGTGAGAATGGTTAGTCAGTTAGAGTATTCAAAAATTGCCCACAGCAGCTCCACAGAGTTTCTTTTTGATGAGAGTTCATTTATGTAAAAGTGTTTGCAGAGGTATTCAGTATTTTTGGATGCCTGACTTGGGATCATGTTGACTGATATGCAGAAATGCTGAGGATTCAGAGCTACAACTGATATTTAGATTTCTGCTGCAGCTTGAAGCTAGTGTTTCAGGCATACAAAATAAGAGTAGAATTCCAAACACACTGAAGATGAGATCCGAGATGTCAGAGAGCTGGAACCCAGAATACATTGATGCCCTCATCCTTAATCATTTTTTGGTCATATTTTAAAATGTACTTATTTGCATGGCTAGTGATGGGCACAGTCTCATGGAAGAAACTACAAAGACACCCTTGTGCTGTAAATGAAGTGTTTTAGCTCTTTTGGGAAAACTATTAGGCTCTTTCATGCATTTTTGAGTACTTATTTAGCTGTGAAAAATCTGATCCTCAGTGCCTGAACTCCTAAGCAGTAAAATGGCAGTAATAAAACCTATTCCTCCCAGAGGCTATCACAAAGGTAAATTTTTTAATGTCTCTGAACATCTGATACTCTTGTGGTGAGTCCCATGAAGAAGTAGGAAATTGCTAATTTTGTCTTCTGCTCAGAGTGTGAGTAGTGTATGGTAATCAAGCCCTAGGATAACACTGATAAAGGAGAAAAAAAAATCCTGAGTAATTGCTCATGAGGTGAACATCATCAGTTGGGTGCAGTGAAGGAGATAGGACTGTGAAATCAAGGTCTGTATCATAATGCACATGCAAAAGGAGTTCTGGTGCTTGAGCAGTGCTTGACTTGGAACCTGATTATCGACGTGAGAACACAGTTCTACATGTAGAGTTCTGCAAAGTTTTGGTTGACAGTTGTTTGGGAAAATAAATACATCTAACTTACAGCTCTGCCACCTGTTATTAATAGGGTTTTCCTAAACCAGAGGGAATACAAGTTTTATTGCACCCCAGGCTCTCATATGTCTATATTAGGGGAGTGATTAATACACTTTTTCTTTTTTCAGAGTTGGCTACCGAATACTTACAATTGAAATCCTCTGGAAAACAAATATGAATCTTGTTAATGAGACAAGTCTGCCATGGTGATGAAAATAAATGCAAAGTTTATTCTACCAGAGTTTCAGGAGCACAATCCATTTAGAAGAGTATTGTGTATCTGTTCCAACTATCTCATTGTATGAAATATGAAAATGTATGTTAGTTGCACATTGCATTTCACATGTGATCCAAACTTTAATTATTGTTCAAGATTTAGAGAGTAATTTTCATAAGGAAGAAAATCTACGTTTTTAGTACAAAATCTGTGTTCCCTGTCTTTTCTCTCTTATCTATGTTCTTGCTATCCCTTCATAGATTGAGTTTTGGTCTGAAGTTGGAAAATTCTGTGGATTTCCTTAGATTTCTGTTCCAGTGCTGTCAGGATTTTTAAAATTTTTTTTTTTAAGTCCTTCATTCCCTGAATGTATTTCTAAATACTTACAGAAGGCTAATACTTACTAAGAGGTGGGATTCAGGATTGTTTTAGTGTTATTTCTCCTGCTTCTTTGCCCAGTGGACGAGGAAGGGCTAGCAGTTCTCCTATGCTGCTCCATTTTTGAAGCAAAATCTTTGGAACGTCCTGGTTTTGCCCCATAGATGAACATTTAAAAGTAATTTAAAATTAGCTGGAAAATCTGTTTGATTCTACAGATTACTTACATTTTGACTTGAAAAACTTGACTGGAAAAGAAGCAGTCAATCCCAGTGTATGCCTTTGAGAAATGCCACTTTAGAGATTTCAGCCTAACTTGCATTCTTGCATATTTTTTGAATTTGCTTGGATCACTCGTACATTCCTGTTTACATTTGTTTTTAATATATTTTTCTGATTGGATATTTTTTCCTCCTATTTAAAAACTAAATGCAAAGTGGCATGTGGTACGAGGTGCCAGATATAGTTTTCTTTCCTGCCTCTGAAGAAAATAACACATAGAATAAGTGCAACTATAAGGAAAAAAGGGAAATACCTTGTATGTGATTGGAATCAGAGTTCAGAAAAATATTCAGAGGAAAACCTGGGCTTTCTAATAGCAAAGGTACAACATTTTAAGAAAAATTAAAATCTAGGATGAGAATAATTTTAAAATTTTAAAAAGAAAGCAATAATGGGTAATTTTTCTCAATACAAGACTGTATAGTTTTCAAATAGTTTTCAAATCAGATGCAGCACTAATGGTAAGCAAATTAAGCAAGTATTCTTGTGGTTTTTGTACTATTGATCTTTCTCATCAGCTCAAATAATTCTAGCTATTTGTTATTATATTAAACATTTTATTTCTTCTTATTATTAAGCATTATTTCCGCACTTCTTTAGATATTCTCATTGAATACAGGATGGCTAACAGAAGGAAAGTCTTCAAAAAGAATTATAGTCACTAAAATAGTTCTGAATGGCAGTATGAAGTAATGTGAATAAAACATTCTTCTGTGACTTTTACAGTCAGGTGATGTAGACCTGATTCCAGTAGTAGAAAACATTTATATTTTATAGAATTATGAAGTAAATGCTCTAGTTCTCGCAAGGAGAACACTCTTTGGAGTGTTGGTGGAATGGGGTGAAATGTGTTGAGTTAGCAGCAGCATAATTCTCCCTGGTTAAATTTGTACTTTTTAATGGCCTTAATAGTGTTCTTTCTGGTTTATGATTTTGCTCATGCCTGGAATTATCTGCCCCACTTGCTTTGAAGAAAAATAAATTTTTTTTTCCTTCCATCAGTCTAAAAAAGGTAGATGCCATATGAGCTTTTCCACCATATATGTGATCCTGGCAAGAGTTAGGATCACAGTCCCAGGTCCAGACTGAGCACCTAAATACAGAACTTCAATGTGGCAAACCCAGGAATAAATGCCATGCCAGAAAATGGACTATCAGTACTGAAGAAGCAAAATGAAAATAGTTTGTCTGATACATGATAAAATTTCATGTATGTTCACATATAGAAGGGGATTTAAAAATTAAGGGAGTTTAACTTTTGGCTTTTAAAACAAAAAAAAACCAAACAAATAAAACTATTTGCTAAAATGGATAAAATTATTTATTTTCTGGGACTTTGTGATATATTCTGGAAGAGACAAACTCAGACTTACTTATCCAAGTACTTCAGGACTAAGTTGAAGAAGGAAGAAGTTTTGTGTGTGTTTCCTGATAAATCTGGCCGTTCTAAGTACCTCTGTGTTTTCTGTCGGATGAAAGAAGAATCTATTTTTATTGTTGGATTTTCAACAGGAGAAGCTTCTTGCAACTTGTTAGGGACATGATCTTCCTAAAACATCACAAATCAAAACCTCACAATCAGTTCTTTAAGTATTTTTTGCTACTGATGAAGACCTAATCCTTACATGGGAATATTCCATATTCCACATTCCACATCTGAGTATGATGGATCTATGATCCATCCATATGTTGTTGTTTTGTGTACTAAGCATGCAATTTAACCTGGACAAATGCAAGGGGGTTTAATGAAAACATTTGAAGAGTGTAAAAGGACATTGACAAAATATAGGTTTCCTGTGAAAGTGGTGGGGAGAAATGAAGAATTATACTGGAAGATTGTTGTTTCTGAAATTCAGTAAAAGTGATTATTATATTTGCTGCTACATATGAAACTGTCTTAAATTGTTGAGTGATAACAAAAGCACAAATCAGGAGACCCATGTTCAATAATATTTATATCATAGACATGTTTTGTCTTTGCAAATTCTTATTTCTGTTGTTCGTCACCATGGTTCAACATGCCTTTGTAGCAGGTTGCAAAATGGCTGCTTTGCTAGCTGACTTGGCAGTTCAAATTTGAAGTCTCTCTTTGGAATTCCTCTAGTAAATTGTCTGGCCTTTATGCTTTTCTCTTAAAAATAGGTAATATGGTTTTTAGTTTTCCAGCTCTGGGAGCTTGGCTTTTCTCCTCTGGTTCTGAAGAATAATAGCCGCTGACTCCAACACTATTTCTGCAAGTTCCATTATCAGTCCGGGATGTATTCCATCTGATACCTGTGAATTTTCTTTTGTTGCAATAAACATTCTGTACATTAAAAATCAGTTAATGTATTAATTTATTAAGTCTGGGTAGATCTCTTCTGATGGGTTATTTAGGAAGAAAGCTAGGAATGTGTTTGTTAGTGTCTAGATGGCAAAGAGGGAGCTGGATTTGCAAGGAACAATTGAAACGCAAGGACAGAAATGTAAAATTTCACACCAGCTTAGCAAGACCAGAGTCATTTTCACCAGTTCACCAGAGCTCATGAAGAGTACCTTTGGGGATGTTGCATGCATATGAATTGCTTTTATTAGTAGTAACTATTAACCATTACTCTTAGTGAAAATTGTAATAGTGACCAAAAAGATGTTTTAAAAATTCTTTTTGTCAAAATGGAAGTGCTTCTTGTTTATAAACCTGACCCTCCTCTAGTATACCTGTTTGATTAGTTCTGCATCTTTATCTTGAATTCAAGTTTCAATGAACTTTGTTGTCCTTTCTCCTTGTCATATGTTATGTACATTTAATTATGATATTGGAGATCAATGATCCTTACATTCATTTGCCTAGACTATATTACTCTATGACAAGGTTTTGAAATGCTTTTTTACCAGTTTTGCCCTTCAGCTGTAAATTGTTATTCTGTATTTCTTCATTAATGATCTTGGAGTGCTTACATAAGTACTTAAGAGAAAATATTAAATGTAAGATAGATCCATTAATTTAAAAGCAGGGACATTCTATTTAGACTCCCTTTCCTTGCTCAAGGAGTAGAGCATTTTTCATTTTGATAAATGATTTGCCTTGTTATAACTTTTTTAACTAATGGATTAAAAAAAAAACCTGTTAAATAAAAATGATATGACAAAAATGTGTGACATTCACTTTATTTTATGCAGAAATGACTGTAACGCAAAGTGGTTTTATTGAACTGTAACAACAAAACATGGGAAGCTCAGTGTTGAATTGGCCTTGAAATTTATTTTTTGAGTAATGTAGATCCATTTTCCTCCAGATGTAGGTTCAGATATGTCCAGCTAAAGACCTGCACCACGAGCAGTGCAGTGCTATAAGGAAATCAGTTCATTCTCCTGTTCCAAAGGGTGCTTCAGGTGTTTGAGCATCACTATCGGTGTCTGCTCTGTAATAAGTCATTAACAGCAGGTATTGAGGATCAGTGTATGAAGTGTGGTGATAAGAGCTCCTAACTAGAGATTTTAGTTCCTTCTCATATTTTATGGTCTTTTTTTTGCTTTTTTTCCATAAGAGTCTCTTAACAACAATTTAATCAAATAATGTAGTGGTCTGACTTCATATATGTTACAGTTTGTGATCAACAAGCAGTAAGTAGCAAGACTGAGGTTTTTAATGGGTCTGAAAAATAATTACACATTCATCTCCCATTAAGTTCTGAATGCTGTTGAAAATTTTAGTTATGTTTATCACTGGACTCTACTCAGAAAAGATTGAATTGTGTTATTTAGTGAGTGCCATCTGCATATTGAACTAGTTGAAGTAATAAAACAGTAATCAATTAAATCTCTCAATTCTAGACATCTTTATACTGTTTTTAATCTTGCCCAGGAGCACCACAACTTATAACCCTACATTCATCTCAACCTTTTAACTTGCTGAAGCTCCCAGGTCCACCTAATGTGTTTCACTTATGTAACCAAGTAAACCTATCTATACAGCTTCTTACTGTAAATGTCAATTGTATTTATATGTATATCATATGAAAAATGTTGGTCATTATACATTTTTCCCTGTTCTTCAGCTTCAACTGCTGCTATAAGAAGCATCAAAAAGTATTAAGTACTTGAAATAGCTTTCACATTATTTCCTTTTCTTGCCACAAAACTGAAGAACCTAATTGAAGTGCTGCTACTGTGGTTGCACCCTCTCATGGATGGAAAAAGACGGATCCAAGATATTGGGTAAAATTTTCAACCCCTCAGAAGGATATTCATGCAATGAAGGACATGAACTTGTCATCATATCATCTACTGGAACCTCTGTATGTGGTATATACATCTCCACAACCAAATTTGCCATCACCACCCTTGGTGCTGATGAACTGTTGTGTACTTTCCAAAACTGAGTTAGCTTACCTATTGGCTTTCCACAGGATGAGTTAAAATACTTGGTTTTCAGTAGGTTCCAACACAAACCCTATTAATTCAGCGACTGAGCATCACACTTAACCTGTAACTTAACCTGTTTTTCTGTGTTTGTTAATATTAAGCAGGGTGTGTTGTGTTGTCATCTCTTTGAAGGTTCAGATTCAGTGGCAGAGGAGTTTTTATGGCACTTTTCTGTCAGGATCATATGCAAAGTAATTCCACATTTACATCTGGATGTGCAGAAAGAATCCACAGTGTGTGTGCTTAAGAGAGGAGGTGGAGAGGGTAGAGGGGATAACGAAGCCCCTCTAGACTGAGCTACTGCAAAGTCCAAGCTGATACACTTACCCTGTCTCAGGGCATGATTCCACTGAGAAGTGGATGATGAAAGCAGTCAGGGATTGTGTGAGCAGGTAGGATGGGAAAGTAAAAGGAAAAAAAATACATTTAAACCTTCCACATAACTATGAAGTGTGTAGCAGGCTTTAGTCCCTAGTGTCAGAATATTTTTCCTTATAAGTTAGGTGTCAGATAAAACATCAGATAAAATCTGCATGGGAAATGATCTGTGGTTTACTCTCCTTATACCCTTCCCCCTTACTTTGTCATTTAATAGCAGCTAAATTTTACATTAGAAATTCAAGCTGAAAATCTTTGTTGGTTACTCCCACAGCTTCATGGGGTTTTCCTGCCATTCATTTTTGCTCTAAACTTATTTCTAGGATATTGGTCCAAAACCGTCGCTCTCTATAGGTTGCCCAAAAATGTGGAATTTTGGGACACTGAAACAAAAACACCTACCTCTACAAGCGTGGGTTTTTTTTGTTAAATGCGTATAGAACTCAGAAGATAAGTGGAAAAAAGTAATAAATGGCAGGAAGAGGGGGAGCCACCCCTTTTCCAGACATTTAGTGTTCTTGTGCTGCATTCAGATGAAAAGAAACATGGATGGAAATTAGGAGAGTTATGCTCATCTTTGATATGTTAACAAGATAGACTCTTTCTCATCACTTTTTACAAGTGTCCTTATGACAGCTGCTGTGCTGAAGAAATTATTATTCAAAAATAACTCTTTATCTCACTTGAAATTTAAGTTGTCAGATATGCTTTAAACATATTTAAAAATACATTTTAAAATTTGAGTTAATTTTTGTGACTATTTTTACATAGGTAATAATTCATGATTCTAAGAGCTGTAAACCTCTGGAAATGAAGTGTCAAAGAATTTTTTTTTTACCTGCAGACATAAAAGATACTTCTAAGGTAAACATGCAAAAGCTTTTCCCTTTTTTTGATGTACCATTAGGACAGTCTTTAACTATGCTTGAACTGGTGCTATGGCATGGTGAATTATACATTCATTGGGGCAGATCCCTGTCTGCTGGAAGTACTCATAAATTCATTTATTTTAATGCAGCAAGGCTGGTATATAACACTGTTAGACAGGTGAGTGAGATTTGTGTGAGATTATTGGAGTCTGCCAAGACTTCAAGTATTTAACTTGAAGACTTCAAGTATATAACAGCTCACCTCATGCTGGTCAATATTCTAGATACTGACTTTTCATTTAAAATGCTCATTTGGATCTTGGATAGTACATTGGCCTGACAGATTTTGATTGTAACATCAACAAAAATAGCAGAGGAGACAAGAACAGATCTCCAAGTGGGATTATGATGCATATGCTAAGATCTGCCTCTGGAGGCTGCTGAGCTTTTTTGCTCAGTGATGAGGCTCTTGCGTCTTCCTGAGTTACAGCAGATATTAAGCTGGTTGACAAGAGAGATGCAGTAGTTGCCTTGAAAAGAGATCAATCTATTGAAGGAAAACTTTCTGTAGCTCAGAGTCTCCTCTTCCAACAAGCATTTTAGCTCTGGATAGGTCTGGATGTTTATTGTGTGTTCCACCACTAATACTCATACACACCACAAGATTCCTACATCCCTTTTTTACTTACTGTGCCTGTTTTTGTGGCTTCTGACATGCCTTGAGCTTTTCTGTGGGTAGCCCTGAAACATTGAACATGCCCTTACCAACTCACCCATAGACAGGGCTTTTACTATTTGGTACAGATCTAAACCAAGGTAAAGAATTCTTCAGCTGTGATTGTATTTAATTCACAAGGAGAAGTTCCCATAGACATATATTTATACCACATATGTAAATTATGGATTTTTCCTAATCTAAGAATTGTACATGTGTTTAAATGTGCTGGAATTAAGCTTTTAAGCTTTTTGAAATACAATAGTTTTTTTCATATCATTGATATACAAGGCATGTTTTCATAACACTTCTGTACTTGTATCAACTATTATTGCTCCTACATTACCAGTAAGTACTGTGCTAACATCTCTTTTAAGGATGAGTAATCTTCAGTGTATTTTTTAACTGGAAAATGAAAGATAAGATTCATTTCCCCTCGGCAAAAATGACTCTATGGAAATGCATCTTCCTACTCAATTTGTTTGCCAGCTCTTGTGTTCGGCTTGCTTTGCTGATTGGAGAGCCAAGACATCAAGGTTTAATTCACATTGAATTTTGTCACTGTGATAAGTTTTGAAAGCATTTCAACTTTCCACATGCACCAGTTTCAATATTTGAAAATGGGACAGTATTTCAAATTCACTTTTCTGAAATGCCTTTTGGTGAAAGAAGAAGGTATAGTTTCCTTATTTAAATAATGGCATGGGTGATTGAGCAATACTTTTATTTTGCCAGGTGAGCAATTTGAAGCAAATACTAAGCAAATATTATAACACTATCAATGAGGACAGACTGTTTTTCATTCGGCCTGTGTTCGTCTTGATAGTTAAAAAAATGACACAATTTTTTTACTTTATCAATTACAAAAGACTTTTTCCTCTATGCAACCAGACCATGCAGGATTTTGGGTTTGTTTTGTTGGGGTTTTTTGACTGTAAAATAAGATTTTATTTCCCAATGCTTTACTGCAACAAGGGAGCAATGACACAAAAAATTTAATGTTATTTTGCTTGCTGGAAATATACCTATATCTTGACATTATGAGTATTGGTAGTACAACAATAGGCTAAGTGTGGTTTGTTCAAATGGAGAAGTAAGGTTGTAAAAGGTTTTTGAAGATGAACTTTTCACCGAGAAACTGATTTAGAAACCCACTGTTTAGTACCAGAGCCTCTCTGCCTCGTGGGTGTTGAGAATCTCTCCAGGGATGGTTTCCTGGTGATATTCAGGATAGACACAGTTCCATCAACCTTTCCTTTGGTTGCTGGACTAATCTGTGATAAGAAGGTCCTGAAAGTCCTCTATCCTACCAGTTACAGGAATTGTGATGTTGTTTGGTCTTCTATGAGAGAAGCAGCTTGGTAAACAGGGGGCTAAAAATTCCCATGAAAAAAGAAAGAAGCAGAGAGGAAAGAATATAAAATGGAAGGCTGAAGCACTGATGCTTTAAGAGGTGGAGTGACTATTCTACTACCTGAGGAACAGAGGACATGACAGATGTTTAAAAGTCTGTATGTAGTGCATATTAGTTCTTTTTTTAAGCTTTGATATGATTTTACCAGTTTAATTTACATGGTATAGCTTCAAAAATAATAATAAAAAAGATATTGTAGAGCTATCATGGCAAGCGTTTCATATGGTGTCAGTTTGGGATAAAGGGATAAAAAGTTCTAATAATATCTTTCAAGCATTAATCTCTACAAGATGTCCTGAAGACCAGAATTAGAGCAATATGTGGTCTTTACCATCTTTGACTGTTGTAACTCAAAGACACTTTTGATCATTCAAAAAGAAAATTCAACACTTAAAAAACACAAAAAAACCCCAGTAGAATTTCCACAACAATCCAGTCCCCCATTTATATCCCAACAGGGTCAATTGTTAATGGGTTTGACATAAGAAAAAATATACTGTTCTCACGATTGTTTATGTGTGCAGCTCTCTGCACCCCATGCTGTAAACACACCCCACGGTGTCAGATCCATGCTGTGACCAACAATATGTGCCCAGTGGGCCAGGCCAGAAAGATCTACTGAGTGTTGATGTTTTTTCCTTTGCATTTTTTGTAAAGCTGCTTCTTCCTCTGTCTTAGCCTGGCAATATAGCTTTCTGTAGTGTGTAGGATTGTAAAGCTGTCCCTAAAAAAGCATGTTGGAATGCAGCCTTTGTACCCACAAATAAAAACTCAAGCTCTCCAGTGCAAAGTCTTTTTTTCTAAATTATTTCAGGGTATGTAGCATGACATAAAAGCTGCACATCGACACAAATATTTGTAGAAGGTGCAGATAATGGAGTGGCATCTCAGTGCCTCACTTCAGGCGACAACTGTAGTTCTTTTACAGTGGCATTTCACATCAGAGCACTCCTTAGCTTCCTGAGCTGTGTTGGCTATCAAAAGATTCTGAAGTAAAATTCAGCCTAAAAGTCCTTTAGAAATATTGGAAATGACAGCTTGGCTGCTCAGAAAGGAAGATTTTTAAAATTTTTTTTCCCCCCACAAAAAGTAGACAGAAGTGTCTGAAATTGCTTTAGAAGAAGGCTAAAGAGAAATGTCACATCTCTTCTAGTCCTATTTTCATATGATTCTGGGAGTGTGGTACCCAGGTTGGCTATGAACTAGCAATAAAATATACCCATTAATTTGAGTAAAGTCAACACTTGTCTAATTTTTTGTGTAAGGGGGTCCTGTAATGGCAGCATTTTTCTAAAATTTCATCCATCACGTGGCAAAACCAGAGTTTGAAATCAGGGCTGTGTGTGTGTTCATGACTACTCAATTAAACCTCACCTTAAATTCTATCCCTGTTTCCTGGTTTGATTAACAGAGCCCACTGAAACACATCTAATGGAACATGAAGTCTTTGTGTTGACTTTCAAATAGCATTTTCATTGCTCAGGCCTGTTCACCTGGAAGTTTATTCAAAAGATGTAGAGGCATGCCAAGGTGTAATTATGGAAAAGCACCACTAAATATTGAAATTACTCCAGGAATCTAATCACAGTGTCAAGCCTAAACCATGTTTAGGCTTTACCATGATTATGTAGAATTCTAGAAATTTAGATTTAGGATCATTACTAAACTGTTCTACATCAACTAGACTTAACTAGTGTTAGATGTAAAGCATAATTCATTGCAACTTGTGGGGACTGGTATTTGAGTAGCATTTCCATTTGTTTTTTTTTGATGACAAACACAATATCTGCTAAGATACATCGTAGAGATAAGATACATCTGCTAAGAACAAAGTTCCCAAAGCACTTTAATACTGAGAATTGCATATTTATATACACCCATTTTATGTAAGTATATGATAAATAAATATTGTACATATGTAATAATTATTTATTTTATTGCATCAAATTCTTTAAGGAAAGTGCTGCTGACGATTTTTAAAATATTTTTATTTTTGACTGACATAGTCAGCACCCTTTTATCAGCATCCTTTGAGTGAAAGATGTCAGCAGTCTTCAGTGATACTTTTTTTTTTGTTTAAGAATTTCCCTCAATGTATTTGAAACACAAATTTCAAACCCTTCAAAATAAAGGAGAAAAATTTTAATCAAGCTGTCACTTTTTAAAAGTTCTGCTTAACTGAAGTGTCATTATTTCCCTGTAAATCAAGACCAATCTTAAAACTATCAAAGCTAGCAGTCAATATTATTTGCATGTTCTTTTTTTAACTACTTTTTATTACTGGATTATAATTTGCTTTTAATGAAGTAAGATATAAGACTTTCTAAGTAATGATAATCAAATAGTATAAAAATGAGATTTTATTTTAAAAAGTATAATTCTATGATTAAATTAAGTTACTTATTAATCTAGTGGGCCAAGGACATGAATTCGAATTGAAATCTGGAGTCAACTTTGTTAGACAGTTTATGAAACCAAAATATCTTTAAAGTCTGCAAGGATCTTACAAGAATACTATCAAGGATTGCAATATAAATCTTGCTGGAATTCTGCCCCTGAATTTAGGATTTAAAGTTACGAGAAGCAATGTTGATGAGTTAATGTCAGAATAAGAAATATTTGTCCTACTCTGCTCTGGAAGTAATTTACAACCCAACAGTCGTATGGAGAAATCTGTGCTATGGAAGGAGTGAAAACCATTTTTGCTTCCACGTCAACCAGAATGATGGAAAGGTGGTTTAATCTAAGAAGCTCTGCTTTTAGTTCTCCCAAACAGAAAATATAACAAAGCTTTTATATTATTATTATTATTATTATTATTATTATTATTAGTAGTAGTAGTAGTAGTAGTAGTAGTAGTAGTAGTAGTAGTAGTAGTAGTAGTTAATTATGGTACCGGTCAGTTCAATGTATAGTAGAAATACTAACAAAATATGAGGAGTTTGTTATAGCTCTTGCCTACCATTTGAGAGCTCCCTTGAATTATTTTTTCATAATTCATACAGAATAATAAAATTCATGTAGTTCTTTATGAAGAGCTGGTAGACTAATAACACCATATTATCCTTTAGTCACTATACTAAAACATCACATATGAAGGGGAAATTCAAAATTTGTCTTTTGTGGTTACTGGCATAGATTTGCAATCAGTACATCAACTGATTTGCTAACATTTTTCTCAGTTCAGGGTAGGTAGAGGAAGAAAATTCTGAGCAAATTTTAAAAAGCATTCAAGTTGGACTCCAGTGGTTGCAACAAAGCCTTGACTTCAGAGGGCCATAATTGTCTCAAAGAAATTACTGCACCGTATTATATCTATAGCAAACATACAAAGACATGCAATTTTAATGACTTAAAAGCTTTGAAATTCCACAGCAAGAAGAGCTGTATTTCAGCTGTATTTCAAAATGCTGCTGGGAATGAGTTACAAGTGTAACCCTGAAACCATATCCATTAGAAACCAAAATTGCAATATTACAGTTAAATAACATGATTCTCAGAATGATGAAGCTGTAAGCAAGACAGTGTTCCAAGAGGTTCAAAATGTTTTTTAATATCACAATTACTACCTACCCTTCTGAGATAGATGTCTGGAGATAACTTAGCATCTTCCCGATAATTTTAAGAAAACGAGAATAAGAAAACAGGGCTAGTGAGCATGGGAAGAGTGGGGAGGGTGTTGGGGAGAAACTTCATTGCACTAGAAAGGCTGTTCTTCATTCTAAAAACACTAATTCAATTAACCAAACAGAAATATAGTGTCATGCATGCAGTCAAGAAATTTAATACTGTCAAATCTGTGATTCCTGCTTGCAGTCCATAGAATGTGGAATCCATTGGCACAGTTGATTTCTAAAACCCTAGAAGGGTATTCTATGAAACTATGAATTCTCTCTTGGCTCTTGAAACATATTTGGTCTTAATTACCACACATCTATTTGTATTATTTTTCCCTGTTCTAACTAGTTAGTGTGCAAATTTTCCCAAATATGTTTATATTGCTTTTATGTACACTTAAAAATTAAATTATTTTAAAATATGCAACACATTCATCTGCCTTTGAAATCAGTGTAGAATACATGCTTTGTAATCCTTCTGAAAAGCCTGCTTGCATTTGCTTTGGGTACTACAGGAAAAACATTGCTTACATCAATTTCTTTTGCTGCCAATGGAAATCTTAAATATAACAAGTCAGTCTGCTGAATATCTTCTATGGCCCAGGCATTTCTAGTATTTATAACTGCTCTCTGAAGGATTTCAATCACAAAGAGAAATACTGAAACTGTTGCTTAGTGAATGCCTTCCTTTATCAGCAGTGAAGACATTTCAAGACATCTAAATCAAATTAAGAAATTAGAACCAATTATTTTGGTGAACAGATTGTTTGAGATCCTGATGACATCTCAATAGCTACAGAGTATGACAGATTATCCACATACACATAAGAAGCTGCATGCATGCAGTTATTTTTATTGCTGCATCCCATAAAACCAGGCCCGTGGATTAATAGACTCAAAAATCAATAAAACATTGGCCACATTAAAACACAGTGCTAAGCACCAATGAGAAGACAGTTTCTAGTCAAAGTACTGGGAAAAACAGGAACCTATTTGTGTCAGGGCACTTCTCCTCCCCCAGAGTAATTGTTAATGGCCTAATTCCTTGATCTGTTTTTTTCTCCTGAATAGTCTCCAGCAGGTGCCATATTTAATAAAAATGCTCCCAGTCCTGAGCAACGCACTGGAGTCAATAATAGATTGGCAAAGTTTTAATGTTCCTTAATCTGTTTTCACTTGGTTAACCTGAAAATAATGTCTGCCTGCCCTACTGGCAGCTCCAAAGACTACAGTGAACAGGTGGGGTGTTTTCTTTCCAGGAAATGTCAGTTTGATGTCTGGAAGCAGATGTAGTTTTCCCCGACTCAGTGCGGGTCTATCTTCTAACTTAATAGGAGCTCTAAATAGCTGACAGGTGATAATACATCTAGTCAGCTCTAAGCATATTCTGACTACTCTGCCAGCTAGTAAAGGGGAAACTTTCTCTTCTGCAAAAAGTGAACACCTTTTAGAGCAAGAAAGCATGTTTAAAAAACTTTCTGATTAGAAAATCAAGTCAGATTGATATAGCAATCGATCTACATAAGAGTTGGATCTGTGTGTATAGAAGCTTTATCTTGATATATTGGTGATCTGATATTAAAAATAGCTTTCAGGGAAGAAGAGATCATTTAAATCTCCATTCTAGGGACCTAAAAGTAAGGGAGGATACAGAAGCGTGTATGTAATCTAGCCTCTGATGTCAGCTCTAGGGCAAGAATCTAAGCCTAAATTCATAAGCAGTATTTTTCTTTCAGAAATCCATTATTGAGCATTTTGGGTGGCTCCAGTGTGGTTCCATTAGTGCAGTTCTCATGGGCTGAAAGCTTCTTCCCCAGACTGTGGTACTCTTTTGGTGACTTCTGCAGTCACAGTAGTTATTCCAGGCTTGCATTGCTCAGTTTTTCTGAGAGAAGTGAGGGAGCAGAGAGAAATGAAAGGAGTTCTGGTATTATTTTTTTCCACTCTCTGTCTCTCAATCCTTCTATTTTCTTTCAGCCTGCCCTGGTTTGAACAAGGACCATCTGTTCCTCTTACCTTCCAATTCTTCACAGAAATTGGTCCAGTGTGTAAAAAGCAGTATTTTCTTCCATAATAATTTATTCTCTGGGAGCTGCACCACTGATGATACTCAACTAATATGCAACTTCCATTTCCTGTTCCTGAAGGTTCTTGGTGTGTGTCGTTGCAAATTGTATCCCCTAAAGTGAATATTTAATATTGTGCTGAGATAGCATCTAACTCCAGGTTATGGTAAATTTCTGGTTTGAATCACTCTATTCAAAGATTGTTTTTCTCATCGGAAATTCAAAATTAATTTGACTGTATGGAGGGGAAATAATTTGCCAAACCTAATTTTTAGAACAGTGATTTTGAGCTGTACAAAGTGAAATTCTGAATAACTCACCAGGTGGATGGTCCTGTCTTTTGGCATTGAGTACTGCAGGAATTCAGATTATGTGTGTAGATAATAGACAGACTGACTGACTGACTGACCAACCCACTGATCAACTTTATTTGCTAAGTCTGAGATTCATGGAACAAAATTCTCTGGCAACTTAAAACTTCCTGAAAAACATGATTTAAAATAGAAAGGATGACACAACTCCAACAATAGCATTGTGAATGGAGACATTGTCATTCTGAATGGAGATCTGCTTGAGACAAATTGAATAACAATGCTCTTTTTCTTCATTAAGGGCGTTAAAATCTGTAAGGCTATGGGACCTGGATAGACATAAAGGTTTTAAAAAGTGACAAGGAAAAACAAATGCTCATTGCTGAATACTTACTTGAAGAGCCCAATTAGATAACAGTTTGTGCTAATTTGTGCTCTCTGAAAAATCTAGGCAGAAAAGCCTCATTTCTGCATTGGTTCAGATAAAAAAAACCAAAAACACTCTTTTTTTTTTAAGTATCACCACATGAATATTACAAATTCTTTTAGGATTGTGAAATAATTTTTTTCTGTTGCAATGGGAGATAAATGTTATTTTTGTATAGCACCAAAATACAGAAATTCACCAAGAATCTTTTGCTGTGCCTCACTGCTGTTTCAATGGAGTGTCTCTGGGAATATTGCACTTTTCTATTGTTTTTTGGAAGTGCTAATATTAGCATGATCTCTGATAAGAATTATTTAAGAACCTAATTGCATGCTCTCTATTTGGCATTTGAATTTTGCATCTTTGGAATTCATCTTTTCAGAGCGCTTAATTTAGTTTCTATTAATACCCTGTAATTTAATAATTGTAGTGGGAGGCTACGCAGAATATGGAACAAGGAAAGATTTGCATATTTCTTTGATACAGTAGTTTGTGATAGGCTCTGACTTCTTTTTTTTTAGACTGATTTTAAGAAGCAGTTTTGCTAAGGCTGGTGTGAATACCATGGAGCATGGAGAGACCAGATAGGGAGGCTGTTTATCCTTTATTCCAGTCACTTGTCATATGATTAAGGAAAGGCTGAATCAATCCATCAGAGCTCTGCAAAACAGTAATAAGCAATGTAGTTCTTGATTAAATCTTGCTTGCAATGTAGATATCAGCCTGAAGAAATGATCTTAACAAAATCTTCCCATGAAAGCAGAAAACAAATATTGCTTTTTTTTTTTTCTGTTGCCCTTACACTATGTTGAAAAGCACATCTAAAAAAAAAATGTGGCTGTGACTTCATGTTTGAGTTTTTGCCTGTTAAAACATATTACTACAGGCCTCTGTTTTTTGCTCTTGTAACCCGAATTAGAAAATAGCATGCAAGAAAGAAATCTTCTGGAAAGATTGGCTAATGGCTGTGTAAACAGCAAATGCTTGCCACATATGGGTATTAGGAGATTTTATTGCAAAGACTTAGTGACTACTGTGAACAGGGAAGAGCTCTGAAATGTGGTAGCAAGAAAGATCTTTTGGGAGAAGCTTGGAAGTTGTTTGGCAAAAGCCTTTCCAGAGGCTTTGGGACCTTGGGACTCAGAGCTTGTGCAAAAAAAGGACTACAGCAGCTAAAAGACAAGGCTGGGCTGTGCTGCTTGGGTCGTCTGCAAGGGCTTGGAGTGATGTGAGTGATGGAACCCAGAACTGTGAGGGTACACCTTGAATCCTGCGCTCACCTTGGGGCTCTTCACAACAAGATGGACATTGAGGTCCTGGAGCATGTTCAGAGAAGAGCAATGGAGCTGGGGAAGAGTCTGGAGCACTGGTCTGATGAAGAGCAGCGGAGGGAGCTGGGGGCATTTATCCTGGAGGAAAAGTGGCTCAAAATTGACCTTGTCACTCTCTACAACTGCCTTAAAGGAGAATGTAACCAGGTGAGGGTCAGTCTCTTCTCCCAGGTAAAAAGTGACAGGACAAGAAGAAATGGCATCAGGCTGTACCAGGGTAAATTTGCCTTGGATATTAGGAAAAATTTCTTGACTGAAAGGGTTGAACAGTATTGGAGCAGGATGTCTAGGGAAGTAGCAGAGTTGCCAACTCTTGAAGCATTAAAAAAGCTTGTAGAGGTCCCCAGAAAAGCTTGGGAACATGGTGTAGTGGTGGACTTGGCAGTGCTGAGTTAATGGATGGACCATTAACTCAGATGGTGATCTTAGAGGTCTCTTCCAACCTAAATGATTCTACAGTAGTCAACAAAACAAGGTTTAAGCAGAGTCACCTCAAGTATTTGCATGTAAGCAAGAAAATGCCTGCAAAGCATCATTATGGGGAACCCTTTTCTGACCTGTTCTGGGAAATCCATGATTTTTCTTTACTGCGAGAGTACCTGGGCCCTGTCACAGCCATCCTGAGGGGATGCCTCCACCTTCAAAGGTGTCCAAGAGTGATGGACAACCTGCTGAAGGTGTCCTCAACTGTAACAGAGCTTCAACAAGATGAGCTGCAGAGGTCGTTTCCAGCCTCAGCCACTCCATGACTGTGAGCTGATGAGAAAATTAGAAAAGGCTACTAAATATTTTGATGGTCCTGAAAGAAGTGGGCTCCCTGTTGCAACTTTGGCCAGGGTGGACTAAAAGTTCCAGGAGCCTTCTTTGATAATGATGAGTGGAAAACCTCAGTTTCTAGTCTCAGTCTACTTGTTTAGCTTTGGAGAATATGGCCAGGATACAGCAAGTATTACTGGGGACTAAAGAGGGTAAAAATACACTCATGGAAGCAGGGATCTGAGTAACTACCCAGTTTGCATTTCCAGTGACCGTTCCCTTTCCTCAAATAACATTACCTTCTGCTTTTCTTGTTAATAGGGAAGGATCCTAAATTTCAGTACAGATTTTGCATGGAAATAATTTTAACTACACTATTTAAAGGGCTAAACACAGATTATAATTTGAATGGTATTTGAGGTCAGCTCAAATAAACAAAGTGTATCGAGAGGAGTGATTTGACAAGGAAGCCCAGACTAATATATTTCATTTGGTTGCATTACAACCATGCATGGCTTATAAACATCATAGCAATTCTGTAAACAATTTTCCATCAACTAGTAATAATATACCTGAAAAAAAACCCTGGATGCTTTGCACCATGCTGCCATTTCTTTGCTTGCTCAGGAAAGATCGAGAATGATAGAAATAATTGCCACAAGTCTCTGCAGTTTGCACAGAAGTTTCCATTTTTGTGACAGTGGATGTCTGATGTCGTGATTCTATGGATCATAATGTTTAGTCTTCCCATCTTCTCAGAGCAAAATTATTCTAAGTAAATTTTAGTGTCTGTGAGAGCTGACAATAGAGAGAATAAAAAAATTTAGGAGCCCAAAAAGCATAAAATAGTTTTATCTATAGTTATTCATATAGATCAGTTGATTCTGACAGAAAAAGTAAGTGTTGATTTACCAAGATAAAATGGCAAATTCTTACAGGACAAAAGATGTGTTTTTTGTTACCTATGTACTGGCTTTCAATTGAGCAAAAGTTTTTTTCTCCCAGATATTAAAAAAAAAAAAAAAAAGTTGAAAAATACATCTTGGAAAAATGAGCTGAATGTATTATCTCTGAAATTCTTGATTTAGCATTTTTATTTCAACATTTCTATTTCAACCCCTGACTCCCCGGCCACTTCCTCTGAAAGAAAATGTTGACTTTTCAGGAAATGATGAGCTTTGTTGAATGTTTGGAATTTGACTAAAGGCTGAGTAAGGATTACTTGTATGAAAGCGTTTTTATAGCAACAACTTCCCAGATGTGTGGGTATGTTTGAATGTTTCAGGAGTGTTGTACAAGGACATGATGTAATATTCTGTTGTGAACTCCTAACTTTCTCAGTTTCTCAGAGTTAAAGGAATTCTTGCTTCAAATGAAGCAGTAGGAAAAATATTGTTCTTTAGCAAACAGTCTTGGACAGATTGCAGAAATATGTTAAATAATTATTACATTAAGGTTGAATGTTCAACTAAAATTAATTGCAATGTTATGTAAAATTAATTTAATTAAATTATTCTACAAGTACTGCAATGAAATGTATAGAAATTTGTAATTAGTATTTTAAATGATACAGTGAAACTTACAACAATTTAATTGTGCATTTAAAGGTAATACAGGTACAAACTGGAAAAAAAATCATATAAATGTATGTGCATATATATGTTTGGATGTGTCGATTTGACACACACACACACACACACACACACACATATATATATATATATATATATATATATATATGACTGATAAGCCAGTAAATAAAGCAGAAATTAAATAATCTTAGACAGCCAGCCTTCAGACGTCCTACCTGTGCTTAGTCAAATAAATGAATTTCTGCATTCAGGTGCCCTAACTTGTTTGCACCTCCATTTGCTTGTACGTGGGTTTTTAGCAGCATGGAAGGATGACTGGATATGTGGTTAACCAGACCAATGTGTGATCTGAGCATTTGGGGAAATTGGCTACTGGAGCGTGCTGTAGCATGATAAATTAGCAAGGAAGTGCAGATGCAGTGGCTGTTTCCTCATTGAATGTGATTGAAGACAATAAAGAATTTAGAATATTAGGAAAGAATTACTATGCCTGTTGTCCACTTGAGGCGCAGTTTTTAAAGGGAAATAAACCTTTTCAATTTTTTTCTTTCTTGCTCAACATTTCTCTCCATCCTTTCTCATGAGATGTGTCAGCTATGTGGATATACTGCTGAAAGGATAAAGACAGATATATGAGTAGAAGGGGAGGGAGAACTCAGTATAACTACTTTTTCCTTTCATATATGTCTTTTCCTGTGGTATATTTCCCTTCGAGAACATTCACAGGGTGAAAACAACATAAGGGCTACTGAAAATATGTAGCAATGTACTGCATGCTTCTTATCCTCATTAATTCAAGACACATAGCATTTGAATGTAAAATAGTCCTCAATATCACTACAAAAAATGGAAATGTAAGATGAGCAATGTGGTATTTGTTTCAATGATCTTAGAATAAAGTTGAGTGCACCACAAGGGCCTATGGCATAAATATTCAGCAATATTCAGGTTTTTTACCCCGCATGTGAGAAGGTTCAAGAGAAAGCTCCATGGGATGGTTAATCTGCTTTTCCAAACCAGATTGGTGTGTTGACACTACTTCTAATCTCTGGCTGAGGAGTTCAACCACTGTACTGTGGGGAACTACTTGCTGCTCACATTCACCGTTGGATGAGGTAATAATCTGAGATTTAAAGAAACTTAAAGGAGCTCCTCTGTGAGAGCACCAGCTGCATGGAGACCCCACCCACCCCATAGACATCTATGTTATTGGATGTCAGGGAAGGGGTCTACTAAATTTGGTGGGCTTATGGAAAGAATCTCTTCTACTTCATGCTGCATCAAGAGGATTTCAAATGAAGATTTGGACACCTGACTGTCCCGTTTCAGACATTTTTTTGAAAGATTTCTTCGGGGCTCAGGACTTTCCTCCCGTAGTTCCTGTTCTTCCAGACCACTTGCTATGACCAGACTCAATCCCCTTTTTAAGATTCCTGGCATGCATAAGGAAAGATGAAGCCTTTTCTGTTATGCTTCTATTATTGCAAT